>NW_027307870.1:0-300000 GCF_047496885.1 Scyliorhinus torazame | reverse complement strand
ATTTCACAGGACCATCCACAGCCTGGTGACAGGCTCCAGGCCGTGCTGAAGGAGGTGATACCGTTCTGTAACCAGCACCTTGTTGTATCAGATTTGACAGGACCATCCACAGCCTGGTGTCAGGCTCCAGGCCGTGCTGAAGGAGGCGACCCCGTTCTGTAACCAGCACCTTCTTATATCATATTTGACAGACCATCCACAGCCTGGTGTCAGGCTCCAGGCCGTGCTGAAGGAGGTGACACCGTTCTGTAACCAGCTCCTTGTTGTATCAGATTTGACAGGACCATCCACAGCCTGGTGTCAGGCTCCATGCCGTGCTGAAGGAGGTGACACTGTTCTCTAACCAGCACCTTGTTGTATCAGATTTGATAGGACCATCCTCAGCCTGGTGTCAGGCTCCAGGCCGTGCTGAAGGATGCGACACAGTTCTGTAACCAGCTCCTTGTTATATCAGATTTGACAAGACCATCCACAGCCTGGTGTCAGGCCCCAGGCCGTGCTGAAGAAGGTGACACCGTTCTGTAACCAGCTCCTTGTTATATCAGATTTCACAGGACCATCCACAGCCTGGTGTCAGGCTCCAGGCCGTGCTGAAGGAGGCGACACCGTTCTGTAACCAGCTCCTTGTTATATCAGATTTGACAGGACCATCCACAGCTTGGTGTCAGGCTCCAGGCCGTGCTGAAGGAGGCGACACCGTTCTGTAAAAAGCTCCTTGTTCTATCAGATTGGACAGGCCCATCCACAGCCTGGTGTCAGGCTCCAGGCCGTGCTGAAGGAGGTGATACCGTTCTGTAACCAGCACCTTGTTGTATCAGATTTGACAGGACCATCCACAGCCTGGTGTCAGGCTCCAGGCCGTGCTGAAGGAGGCGACACCGTTCTGTAACCAGCACCTTGTTATATCAGATTTGACAGACCATCCACAGCCTGGTGTCAGGCTCCATGCCGTGCTGAAGGAGGCGACACCGTTCTGTAACCAGCTCCTTGTTATATCAGATTTGACAGGACCATCCACAGCCTGGTGTCAGGCTCCAGGCCGTGCTGAAGGAGGCGACACCGTTCTGTAACCAGCTCCTTGTTATATCAGATGTGACAGGACCATCCACAGCCTGGTGTCAGGCTCCAGGCCGTGCTGAAGGAGGTGACACCGTTCTGTAACCAGCACCTTGTTATATCAGATTTGACAGGACCATCCACAGCCTGGTGTCAGGCTCGAGGCCGTGCTGAAGGAGGCGACACCGTTCTGTAAAAAGCTCCGTGTTCTATCAGATTGGACAGGCCCATCCACAGCCTGGTGTCAGGCTCCAGGCCGTGCTGAAGGAGGTGACACCGTTCTGTAACCAGCACCTTGTTATATCAGATTTGACAGGACCATCCACAGCGTGGTGTCAGGCTCCAGGCCGTGCTGAAGGAGGTGACACCGTTCTGTAACCAGCACCGTGTTATATCAGATTTGACAGGACCATCCACAGCCTGGTGTCAGGCTCCAGGCCGTGCTGAAGGAGGCGACACCGTTCTGTAAACAGCTCCATGTTGTATCAGATTTGACAGGAACCACAGTCTGGTGTCAGGCTCCAGGCCATGCTGAAGGAGGTGACACCGTTCTGTAACCAGCTCCTTGTTATATCAGATTTGACAGGACCATCCACAGCCTGGTGTCAGGCTACAGGCCGTGCTGAAGGAGGCGACACCGTTCTATAACCAGCTCCTTGTTATATAAGATTTGACAGGCCCATCCACAGCCTGGTGTCAGGCTCCAGGCCGTGCTGAAGGAGGTGACACCATTCTGTAAACAGCTCCTTGTTATATCAGATTTGACAGGACCATCCACAGCCTGGTGTCAGTCTCCAGGCCGTGCTGAAGGAGGCGACACCGTTCTGGAACCAGCTCCTTGTTATATCAGATTTGACAGGACCATCCACAGCCTGGTGTCAGGCTCCAGGCCGTGCTGAAGGAGGTCACACCGTTCTGTAACCAGCTCCTTGTTGTATCAGATTTGACAGGACCATCCACAGCCTGGTGTCAGGCTCCACGCCGTGCTGAAGGAGGCGACACCGTTCTGTAACCAGCACCTTGTTATATCAGATTTGACAGGACCATCCACAGCCTGGTGTCAGGCTCCAGGCCGTGCTGAAGGAGGCGACACCGTTCTGTAACCAGCTCCTTGTTGTATCAGATTTGACAGGACCATCCACAACCTGGTGTCAGGCTCCAGGCCGTGCTCAAGGAGGCGACACCGTTCTGTAACCAGCACCTTGTTATATCAGATTTGACAGGACCATCCGCAGCCTGGTGTCAGGCTCCAGGCCGTGCTGAAGGAGGCAACACCGTTCTGTAACAAGCTCCTTGTTATATCAGATTTGACAGGACCATCCAGAGCCTGGTGTCAGGCTCCAGGCCGCGCTTAAGGAGGCGACACCGTTCTGGAACCAGCACCTTGTTATATAAGATTTGACAGGACCATCCACAGCCTGGTGTCAGGCTCCAGGCCGTGCTGAAGGAGGCAACACCGTTCTGTAACAAGCTCCTTGTTATATCAGATTTGACAGGACCATCCACAGCCTGGTGTCAGGCTCCAGGCCGTGCTGAAGCAGGTGACACCGTTCTGTAACCAGCTCCTTGTTATATCAGATTTGACAGGCCCATCCACAGCCTGGTGTCAGGCTCCAGGCCGTGCTGAAGGAGGCGACACCGTTCTGTAACCAGCTCCTTGTTATATCAGATTTGACAGGACCATCCACAGCCTGGTGTCAGGCTCCAGGCCGTGCTGAAGGAGGCGACACCGTTCTGTAACCAGCACCTTGTTGTATCAGATTTGACAGGACCATCCACAGCCTGGTGTCAGGCCCCAGGCCTCGCTGAAGGAGGTGACACCGTTCTGTAACCAGCACCTTGTTATATCAGATTTGACAGGACCATTCACAGCCTGGTGTCAGGCTCCAGACCGTGCTGAAGGAGGCGACACCGTTCTGCAACCAGCACCTTGTTATATCAGAATTGACAAGGCCATCCACAGCCTGGTGTCAGGTTCTAGGCCGTGCTGAAGGAGGCGACACCGTTCTGTAACCAGCTCCTTGTTGTATCAGATTTGACAGGACCATCCACAGCCTGGTGTCAGGCTCCAGGCCGTGCTGAAGGAGGTGACACCGTTCTGTAACCAGCTCCTTGTTATCTCAGACTTGACAGGACCATCCACAGCCTGGTGTCAGGCTCCAGGCAGTGCTGAAGGAGGCGTCACCGTTCTGTAACCAGCTCCTTGTTATATCAGATTTGACAGGACCATCCACAGCCTGGTGTCAGGCTCCAGGCCGTGCTGAAGGAGGCGACACTGTTCTGTAACCAGCAACTTGTTATATCAGATTTGACAGGACCATCCACAGCCTGGTGTCAGGCTCCAGGCCGTGCTGAAGGAGGCGACACCGTTCTGTAACCAGCTCCTTGTGATATCAGATTTGACAGGACCATCCACAGCCTGGTGTCAGGCTCCAGGCCATGCTGAAGAAGGTGTCACCGTTCTGTAACCAGCTCCTTGTTATATCAGATTTGACAGGACCATCCACAGCCTGGTGTCAGGCTCCAGGCCGTGCTGAAGGAGGCGACACTGTTCTGTAACCAGCAACTTGTTGTATCAGATTTGACAGGACCATCCACAGCCTGGTGTCAGGCTCCAGGCCGTGCTGAAGGAGGCGACACCGTTCTGTAACCAGCTCCTATTTATATCAGTTTTGACAGGACCATCCACAGCCTGGTGTCAGGCTCCAGGCTGTGCTGAAGGAGGTGTCACCGTTCTGTAACCAGCTCCTTGTTATATCAGATTTGACTGGACCATCCACAGCCTGGTGTCAGGCTCCAGGCTGTGCTGAAGGAGGTGTCACCGTTCTGTAACCAGCTCCTTGTTATATCAGATTTGACAGGACCATCCACAGCCTGGTGTCAGGCTCCCGGCCGTGCTGAAGGAGGCGACACCGTTCTGTAACCAGCACCTTGTTATATCAGATTTCACAGGACCATCCACAGCCTGGTGTCAGGCTCCAGGCCGTGCTGAAGGAGGTGACACCGTTCTGTAACGAGCACCTTGTTATATCAGATTCGACAGGACCAGCCACAGCCTGGTGTCAGGCTCCAGGCCGTGCTGAAGGAGGCGACACCGTTTTGTTACCAGCTCCTTGTTATATCAGATTTGACAGGACCATCCACAGCCTTGTGTCAGGCTCCAGGCCATGCTGAAGGAGGTGACACCGTTCTGTAACGAGCAACTTGTTATATCAGATTTGACAGGACTATCCACAGCCTGGTGTCAGGCTCCAGGCCGTGCTGAAGGAGGCGACACCGTTCTGTAACCAGCTCCTTGTAATATCAGATTTGACAGGACCATCCACAGCCTGGTGTCAGGCTCCAGGCCGTGCTGAAGGAGGTGTCACCGTTCTGTAATCAGCACCTTGTTATATCAGATTTGACAGGACCATCCACACCCTGGTGTCAGGCTCCAGGCCGTGCTGAAGGAGGTGTCACCGTTCTGTAACCAGCTCCTTGTTATATCAGATTTGACAGGACCATCCACAGCCTGGTGTCAGGCACCAGGCCGTGCTGAAGGAGACAACACCTTTCTGTAACCAGCGCTTTGTTATATCAGATTTGACAGGACCACCCACAGCCTGGTGTCAGGCTCCAGGCCGTGCTTAAGGAGGCGATACATTCTGGAACCTGCTCCTTGTTATATGAGATTTGACAGGTCCATCCACAGCCTGGTGTCAGGCTCCAGGCCGTGCTGAAGGAGGCGACACCGTTCTGTAACCAGCAACTTGTTGTATCAGATTTGATAGGACAATCCACAGCCTGGTGTCAGGCTCCAGGCCGTGCTGAAGGAGGCGACACCTTTCTGTAACCAGCTCCTTGTTATATCAGGTTTGACAGGACCATCCACAGCCTGGTGTCAGGCTCCAGGCCGTGTTGAAGGAGGTGACACCGTTCTGTAACCAGCTCCTTGTTATATCAGATTTGACAGGACCATCCACAGCCTGGTGTCAGGCTCCAGGCCGTGCTGAAGGAGGTGACACCGTTCTCTAACCGGCTCCTTGTTATATCAGATTTGACAGGACCATCCACAGCCTGGTGTCAGGCTCCAGGCCGTGATGAAGGAGGCAACACCGTTCTGTAACCAGCACCATGTTATATCAGATTTGACAGGACCATCCACAGACTGGTGTCAGGCTCCAGGCCGTGCTGAAGGAGGCGACACCGTTCTGTAACCAGCTCCTTGTTATATCAGATTTGACAGGATCATCCACAACCTGGTGTCAGGCTCCAGGCCGTGCTGAAGGAGGCGACACCGTTCTGTAACCAGCACCTTGTTATATCAGATTTGACAGGACCATCCACTGCCTGGTGTCAGGCTCCAGGCCGTGCTGAAGGAGGCGACACCATTCTGTAACCAGCACCGTGTTATATCAGATTTGACAGGACCATCCACAGCCTGGTGTCAGGCTCCAGGCCGTGCTGAAGGAGGCGACACCATTCTGTAACCTGCTCCTTGTTATATCATGTTTGACAGGACCATCCAGAGCCTGGTGTCAGGCTCCAGGCCGCGCTTAAGGAGGCGTCACCGTTCTGGAACCAGCACCTTGTTATATCAGATTTGACAGGACCATCCACAGCCTGGTGTCAGGCTCCAGGCCGTGCTGAAGGAGGCGACACCGTTCTGTAACGAGTTCCTTGTTGTATCAGGTTTGACAGGACCATCCACAGCCTGGTGTCAGGCTCCAGGCCGTGCTGAAGGAGGTGACACCGTTCTGTAACCAGCTCCTTGTTATATCAGATTTGACAGGACCATCCACAGTCTTGTGTCAGGCTCCAGGCCGTGCTGAAGGAGGCGACACCGTTCTGTAACCAGCTCCTTGTTGTATCAGATTTGACAGGACCATCCACAGCCTGGTGTCAGGCTCCAAACGTGCTGAAGGGAGGCGGCACCGTTCTGTAACCAGCTCCTTGTTATATCAGATTTGACAGGACCATCCACAATCTGGTGTCAGGCTCCAGGCCGTGTTGAAGGAGGCGACACCGTTCTGTAACCAGCTCCTTGTTGTATCAGATTTGACAGGACCATCCACAGCCTGGTGTCAGGCTCCAGGCCGTGCTGAAGGAGGCGACACTGTTCTGTAACCAGCTCCTTGTTATATCAGATTTGACAGGACCATCCACAGCCTGGTGTCAGGCTCCAGGCCGTGCTGAAGGAGGCGACACCGTTCTGTAACCAGCTCCTTGTTGTATCAGATTTGACAGGACCATCCACAGCCTGGTGTCAGGCTCCATGCCGTGCTGAAGGAGGTGACACTGTTCTCTAACCAGCTCCTTGTTGTATCAGATTTGACAGGACCATCCACAGCCTGGTGTCAGGCTCCATGCCGTGCTGAAGGAGGCGACCCCGTTCTGTAACCAGCACCTTCTTATATCATATTTGACAGACCATCCACAGCCTGGTGTCAGGCTCCATGCCGTGCTGAAGGAGGTGACACCGTTCTGTAACCAGGACCTAGTTATATCATATTTGACAGACCATCCACAGCCTGGTGTCAGGCTCCAGGCCGTGCTGAAGGAGGCGACACCGTTCTGTAACCAGCTCCTTGTTATATCTGATTTGACAGGACCATCCACAGCCTGGTGTCAGGCTCCAGGCCGTGCTGAAGGAGGCGACACCGTTCTGTAACCAGCACCTTGTTGTATCAGATTTGACAGGACCATCCACAGCCTGGTGTCAGGCTCCAGGCCGTGCTGAAGGCGGTGACACCGTTCTGTAACCTGCTCCTTGTTATATCAGATTTCACAGGACCATCCACAGCCTGGTGACAGGCTCCAGGCCGTGCTGAAGGAGGTGATACCGTTCTGTAACCAGCACCTTGTTGTATCAGATTTGACAGGACCATCCACAGCCTGGTGGCAGGCTCCAGGCCGTGCTGAAGGAGGCGACCCCGTTCTGTAACCAGCACCTTCTTATATCATATTTGACAGACCATCCACAGCCTGGTGTCAGGCTCCAGCCCGTGCTGAAGGAGGTGACACCGCTCTGTAACCAGGACCTAGTTATATCAGATTTGACAGGACCATCCACAGCCTGGTGTCAGGCTCCAGGCCGTGCTGAAGGAGGTGACTCCGTTCTGTAACCAGCTCCTTGTTGTATCAGATTTGACAGGACCATCCACAGCCTGGTGTCAGGCTCCATGCCGTGCTGAAGGAGGTGACACTGTTCTCTAACCAGCACCTTGTTGTATCAGATTTGATAGGACCAACCTCAGCCTGGTGTCAGGCTCCAGGCCGTGCTGAAGGATGCGACACAGTTCTGGAACCAGCTCCTTGTTATATCAGATTTGACAAGACCATCCACAGCCTGGTGTCAGGCCCCAGGCCGTGCTGAAGAAGGTGACACCGTTCTGTAACCAGCTCCTTGTTATATCAGATTTCACAGGACCATCCACAGCCTGGTGTCAGGCTCCAGGCCGTGCTGAAGGAGGTGACACCGTTCTGTAACCAGCTCCTTGTTATATCAGATTTGACAGGACCATCCACAGCCTGGTGTCAGGCTCCAGGCCGTGCTGAAGGAGGCGACACCGTTCTGTAAAAAGCTCCTTGTTCTATCAGATTGGACAGGCCCATCCACAGCCTGGTGTCAGGTTCCAGGCCGTGCTGAAGGAGGTGATACCGTTCTGTAACCAGCACCTTGTTGTATCAGATTTGACAGGACCATCCACAGCCTGGTGTCAGGCTCCAGTCCGTGCTGAAGGAGGCGACACCGTTCTGTAACCAGCACCTTGTTATATCAGATTTGACAGACCATCCACAGCTTGGTGTCAGGCTCCATGCCGTGCTGAAGGAGGCGACACCGTTCTGTAACCAGCACCTTGTTATATCAGATTTGACAGGACCATCCACAGCCTGGTGTCAGGCTCCAGGCCGTGCTGAAGGAGGTGTCACCGTTCTGTAACCAGCACCGTGTTATATCAGATTTGACAGGACCATCCACAGCCTGGTATCAGGCTCCAGGCCGTGCTGAAGGAGGTGACACCGTTCTGTAACCAGCAACTTGTTGTATCAGATTTGACAGGACCATCCACAGCCTGGTGTCAGGCTCCACGCGGTGCTGAAGGAGGCGACACCGTTCTGTAAAAAGCTCCGTGTTCTATCAGATTGGACAGGCCCATCCACAGCCTGGTGTCAGGCTCCAGGCCGTGCTGAAGGAGGTGACACCGTTCTGTAACCAGCTCCTTGTTCGAACCAGATTTGACAGGACCATCCACAGCCTGGTGTCAGGCCCCAGGCCGTGCTGAAGGAGGCGAGACCGTTCTGCAACCAGCTCCTTGTTGTATCAGATTTGACAGGACCATCCACAGCCTGGTGTCAGGCTCCAGGCCGTGCTGAAGGAGGTGACACAGTTCTGTAACCAGCTCCTTGTTGTATCAGATTTGACAGGACCATCCACAGCCTGGTGTCAGGCTCCAGGCCGTGCTGAAGGAGGCGACACCGTTCTGTAACCAGCTCCTTGTTATATCAGATTTGACAGGACCATCCACAGCCTGGTGTCAGGCTCCAGGCCGTGCTGAAAGAGGTGACACCATTCTGTAACCAGCACCTTGTTATATCAGATTTGACAGGACCATCCACAGCCTGGTGTCAGGCTCCAGGCCGTGCTAAAGGAGGCGACACCGTTCTGTAACCAGCTCCTTGTTATATCAGTTTGACAGGACCATCCACAGCCTGGTGTCAGGCTCCAGGCCGTGCTGAAGGAGGTGGCACCGTTCTGTAATGAGCACCGTGTTATATCAGATTTGACAGGACCATGCACAGCCTGGTGTCAGGCTCCAGGCCGTGCTGACGGAAGTGACACCGTTCTGTAACCAGCTCCTTGTTACATCAAATTTGACAGGACCATCCACAGCCTGGTGTCAGGCTCCAGGCCGTGCTGAAGGAGGTGACACCATTCTGTAACCAACTCCTTGTTATATCAGAGTTGACAGGACCATCCACAGCCTGGTGTCAGGCTCCAGGCCGTGCTGAAGGAGGCGACACCGTTCTGTAACCAGCTCCATGTTGTATCAGATTTGACAGGAACCACAGTCTGGTGTCAGGCTCCAGGCCGTGCAGAAGGAGGTGACTCCGTTCTGTAACCAGCTACTTGTTATATCAGATTTGACAGGACCATCCACAGCCTGGAGTCAGGCTCCAGGCCATGCTGAAGGAGGCGACACCGTTCTGTAACCGGCACCTTGTTATATCAGATCTACTCGACCATCCACAGCCTGGTGTCAGGCTCCAGGCCGTGCTGAAGGAGGCGACACCGTTCTGTAACCAGCTCCTTGTTATATCAGATTTCACAGGACCATCCACAGTCTGGTGTCAGGCTTCAGGCCGTGCTCAAGGAGGTGAAACCGTTCTGTAACCAGCTCCTTGTTATATCAGATTTGACAGGGCCATTCACAGCCTGGTGTCATGCTCCAGGCCGTGCTGAAGGAGGCGACACCGTTCTGTAACCAGCTCCTTGTTATATCAGATTTGACAGGACCATCCACAGCGTGGTGTCAGGCTCCAGGCCGTGCTGAAGGAGGTGACACCGTTCTGTAACCAGCACCGTGTTATATCAGATTTGACAGGACCATCCACAGCCTGGTGTCAGGCTCCAGGCCGTGCTGAAGGAGGCGACACCGTTCTGTAAACAGCTCCATGTTGTATCAGATTTGACAGGAACCACAGTCTGGTGTCAGGCTCCAGGCCGTGCAGAAGGAGGTGACACCGTTCTGTAACCAGCTCCTTGTTATATCAGATTTGACAGGACCATCCACAGCCTGGTGTCAGGCTCCAGGCCGTGCTGAAGGAGGCGACACCATTCTGTAAACAGCTCCTTGTTATATCAGATTTGACAGGACCATCCACAGCCTGGTGTCAGGCTCCAGGCCGTGCTGAAGGAGGCGACACCGTTCTGTAACCAGCACCTTGTTATATCAGATTTGACTGGACCATCCACAGCCTGATGTCAGTCTCCAGGCCGTGCTGAAGGAGGCGACACCGTTCTGTAACCAGCTCCTTGTTATATCAGATTTGACAGGACCATCCACAGCCTGGTGTCAGGCTCCAGGCCGTGCTGAAGGAGGTCACACCTTTCTGTAACCAGCTCCTTGTTGTATCAGATTTGACAGGACCATCCACAGCCTGGTGTCAGGCTCCAGGCCGTGCTGAAGGAGGCGACACCGTTATGTAACCAGCACCTTGTTATATCAGATCTGACTGGACCATCCACAGCCTGGTGTCAGACTCCAGGTCGTGCTGAAGGAGGCGACACCGTTGTGTAACCAGCTCCTTGTTATATCAGATGTCACAGGACCATCCACAGCCTGGTGTCAGGCTCCAGGCCGTGCTGAAGGAGGTGACACCGTTCTGTAACCAGCTCCTTGTTATATCAGATTTGACAGGGCCATTCACAGCCTGGTGTCAGGCTCCAGGCCGTGCTGAAGGAGGCGACACCGTTCTGTAACCAGCTCCTTGTTATATCAGATTTGACAGGACCATCCACAGCGTGGTGTCAGGCTCCAGGCAGTGCTGAAGGAGGTGACACCGTTCTGTAACCAGCTCCTTGTTTTGTCAGATTTGACAGGACCAGCCACAGCCTGGTGTCAGGCTCCACGCCGTGCTGAAGGAGGCGACACCGTTCTGTAACCAGCACCTTGTTATATCAGATTTGACAGGACCATCCACAGCCTGGTGTCAGGCTCCAGGCCGTGCTGAAGGAGGCGACACCGTTCTGTAATCAGCTCCTTGTTGTGTCAGATTTGACAGGACCATCCACAACCTGGTGTCAGGCTCCAGGCCGTGCTCAAGGAGGCGACACCGTTCTGTAACCAGCACCTTGTTATATCAGATTTGACAGGACCATCCGCAGCCTGGTGTCAGGCTCCAGGCCGCGCTTAAGGAGGCGACACCATTCTGGAACCAGCACCTTGTTATATCAGATTTGACAGGCCCATCCACAGCCTGGTGTCAGGCTCCAGGCCGTGCTGAAGGAGGCGACACCGTTCTGTAACCTGATCCTTGTTATATCAGATTTGACAGGACCATCCACAGCTTGTTGTCAGATTCCAGGCCGCGCTTAAGGAGGCGACACCGTTCTGGAACCAGCACCTTGTTATATCAGATTTGACAGGCCCATCCACAGCCTGGTGTCAGGCTCCAGGCCGTGCTGAAGGAGGTGTCACCATTCTGTAACCAGCAACTTGTTATATCAGATTTGACAGGACCATCCACAGGCTGGTGTCAGGCTCCAGGCCGTGCTGAAGGAGGCGACACCGTTCTGTAACCAGCTCCTTGTTATATCAGATTTGACAGGACCATCCACAGCCTGATGTCAGTCTCCAGGCCGTGCTGAAGGAGGCGACACCGTTCTGTAACCAGCTCCTTGTTTTATCAGATTTGACAGGACCATCCACAGTCTGGTGTCAGTCTCCAGGCCGTGCTGAAGGAGGTGACACCGTTCTGTAACCAGCTCCTTGATATATCAGATTTTACAAGACCATCCACAGCCTGGTGTCGGTCTCCAGGCCGTGCTGAAGGAGGCAACACCGTTCTGTAACCAGCTCCTTGTTATATCAGATTTGTCAGGACCATCCACATCCTGGTGTCAGGCTCCAGGCCGTGCTGAAGGAGGCGACACTGTTCTGCAACCAGCTCCTTGTTGTATCGGATTTGACAGGACCATCCACAGCCTGGTGTCAGGCTCCAGGCCGTGCTGAAAGAGGTGACACCGTTCTGTAACCAGCTCCTTGTTATATCAGATTTGACAGGACCATCCACAGCCTGGTGTCAGGCTCCAGGCCGTGCTGAAGGAGGTGACACCATTCTGTAACCAGCACCTTGTTATATCAGATTTGACAGGACCATCCACAGCCTGGTGTCAGGCTCCAGGACGTGCTGAAGGAGGCGACACCGTTCTGTAACCAGCTCCTTGTTATATCAGATTTGACAGGACCATCCACAGCCTGGTGTCAGGCTCCAGGCCGTGCTGAAAGAGGTGACACCATTCTGTAACCAGCACCTTGTTATATCAGATTTGACAGGACAATCCACAGCCTGGTGTCAGGCTCCAGGCCGTGCCAAAGGAGGCGACACCGTTCTGTAACCAGCTCCTTGTTATATCAGTTTGACAGGACCATCCACAGCCTGGTGTCAGGCTCCAGGCCGTGCTGAAGGAGGTGACACCGCTCTGTAACGAGCACCGTGTTATATCAGATTTGACAGGACCATGCACAGCCTGGTGTCAGGCTCCAGGCAGTGCTGAAGGAGGTGACACCGTTCTGTAACCAGCTCCTTGTTATATCAGATTTGACAGGACCATCCACAGCCTGGTGTCAGGCTCCAGGCCGTGCTGAAGGAGGCGACACCGTTCTGTAACCAGCTCCATGTTGTATCAGATTTGACAGGAACCACAGCCTGGTGTCAGGCTCCAGGCCGTGCTGATGGAGGTGACTCCGTTCTGTCACCAGCTCCTTGTTATATCAGATTTGACAGGACCATCCACAGCCTGGCGTCAGGCTCCAGGCCGTGCTGAAGGAGGTGACACCGTTCTGTAACCAGCTCCTTGTTGTATCAGATTTGACAGGACCATCCACAGCCTGGTGTCAGGCTCCAGGCCGTGCTGAAGGAGGCGACACCGTTCTGTAACCAGCACCTTGTTATATCAGATTTGACTGGACCATCCACAGCCTGATGTCAGTCTCCAGGCCATGCTGAAGGAGGCGACACCGTTCTGTAACCAGCACCTTGTTATATCAGATATGACAGGACCATCCACAGCCTGGTGTCAGGCTCCAGGCCGTGCTGAAGGAGGCGACACCGTTCTGTAACCAGCTCCTTGTTATATCAGATTTGACAGGACCATCCACAGCCTGGTGTCAGGCTCCAGGCCGTGCTGAAGGAGGTGACACCGTTCTGTAACCAGCTGCTTGTTATATCAGATATGACAGGACCATCCACAGCCTGGTGTCAGGCTCCAGGCCGTGCTGAAGGAGGTGACACCGTTGTGTAACCAGCTCCTTGTTATGTCAGATTTGACAGGACCATCCACAGCGTGGTGTCAGGCTCCAGGCCGTGCTGAAGGAGGCGACACCGTTCTGTAACCAGCTCCTTGTTATATCAGATTTGACAGGACCATCCACAGCCTGGTGTCAGGCTCCAGGCCGTGCTGAAGGAGGCGACACCGTTCTGTAACCAGCACCTTGTTATATCAAATTTGACAGGACCATCCACAGCCTGGTGTCAGGCTCCAGGCCGTGCTGAAGGAGGCGACACCGTTCTGTAACCAGCTCCTTGTTATATCAGATTTGACAGGACCTTCCACAGCCTGGTGTCAGGCTCCAGGACGTGCTTAAGGAGGCGACACCGTTCTGTAACCAGCTCCTTGTTATATCAGATGTGACAGGACCATCCACAGCCTGGTGTCAGGCTCCAGGCCGTGCTGAAGGAGGCGACACCGTTCTGTAACCAGCTCCTTGTTATATCAGATTTGACAGGACCATCCACAGCCTGGTGTCAGGCTCCAGGCCGTGCTGAAGGAGGCGACACCGTTATGTAACCAGCACCTTGTTATATCAGATTTGACAGGACCATCCACAGCCTGGTGTCAGGCTCCAGGCCATGCTGAAGGAGGCGACACCGTTCTGTAACCAGCAACTTGTTATATCAGATTTGACAGCACCATCCACAGCCTGGTGTCAGGCTCCAGGTCGTGCTGAAGGAGGCGACACCGTTGTGTAACCAGCTCCTTGTTATATCAGATTTCACAGGACCATCCACAGCCTGGTGTCAGGCTCCAGGCCGTGCTGAAGGAGGTGACACCGTTCTGTAACCAGCTCCTTGTTATATCAGATTTGACAGGGCCATTCACAGCCAGGTGTCAGGCTCCAGGCCGTGCTGAAGGAGGCGACACCGTTCTGCAACCAGCTCCTTGTTATATTGGATTTGACAGGAACCACAGTCTGGTGTCAGGCTCCAGGCCCTGCTGAAGAAGGCGACACCGTTCTGTAACCAGCTCCTTGTTATATCAGATTTGACAGGACCATCCACAGCGTGGTGTCAGGCTCCAGGCCGTGCTGAAGGAGGCGACACCGTTCTGTAACCAGCACTTTGTTATATCAGATTTGACAGGACCATCCACAGCCTGGTGTCAGGCTCCAGGCCGTGCTGAAGGAGGCGACACCGTTCTGTAACCAGCTCCGTGTTGTATCAGATTTGACAGGACCATCCACAGCCTGGTGTCAGGCTCCAGGCCGTGCTGAAGGAGGCGACACCGTTCTGTAACCAGCACCTTGTTATATCAGATTTGACAGGACCATCCACAGCCTGGTGTCAGGCTCCAGGCCGCGCTCAAGGAGGCGACACCGTTCTGGAACCAGCACCTTGTTATATCAGATTTGACAGGACCATCCACAGCCTGGTGTCAGGCTCCAGGCCGTGCTGAAGGAGGCGACACCGTTCTGTAACCTGATCCTTGTTATATCAGATTTGACAGGACCATCCACAGCCTGGTGTCAGGCTCCAGGCCGTGCTGAAGGAGGTGACACCGTTCTGTAACCAGCTCCTTGTTATATCAGATTTGACAGGACCATCCACAGCCTGTTGTCAGACTCCAGGCCGCGCTTAAGGAGGCGACACCGTTCTGGAACCAGCACCTTGTTATATCAGATTTGACAGGCCCATCCACAGCCTGGTGTCAGGCTCCAGGCCGTGCTGAAGGAGGTGTCACCATTCTGTAACCAGCAACTTGTTATATCAGATTTGAGAGGACCATCCACAGGCTGGTGTCAGGCTCCAGGCCGTGCTGAAGGAGGCGCCACCGTTCTGTCACCAGCTCCTTGTTATATCAGATTTGACAGGACCATCCACAGCCTGGTGTCAGTCTCCAGGCCGTGCTGAAGGAGGCGACACCGTTCTGTAACCAGCTCCTTGTTATATCAGATTTGTCAGGACCATCCACAGCCTGGTGTCAGGCTCCAGGCCGTGCTGAAGGAGGCGAGACCGTTCTGCAACCAGCTCCTTGTTGTATCAGATTTGACAGGACCATCCACAGCCTGGTGTCAGGCTCCAGGCCGTGCTGAAGGAGGTGACACCGTTCTGTCACCAGCTCCTTGTTATATCAGATTTGACAGGACCATCCACAGCCTGGTGTCAGGCTCCAGGCCGTGCTGAAGGAGGTGACACCATTTTGTAACCAGCACCTTGTTATATCAGATTTGACAGGACCATCCACAGCCTGGTGTCAGGCTCCAGGCCGTGCTGAAGGAGGCGACACCGTTCTGTAACCAGCTCCTTGTTACATCAGGTTTGACAGGACCATCCACAGCCTGGTGTCAGGCTCCAGGCCGTGCTGAAGGAGGCGACACCGTTCTGTAACCAGCTCCTTGTTATATCAGATTTGACAGGACCATCCACAGCCTGGTGTCAGGCTCCAGGCCGTGCTGAAATAGGTGACACCATTCTGTAACCAGCACCTTGTTATATCAGATTTGACAGGACCATCCACAGCCTGGTGTCAGGCTCCAGGCCGTGCTAAAGGAGGCGACACCGTTCTGTAACCAGCTCCTTGTTATATCAGTTTGACAGGACCATCCACAGCCTGGTGTCAGGCTCCAGGCCGTGCTGAAGGAGGTGACACCATTTTGTAACCAGCACCTTGTTATATCAGATTTGACAGGACCATCCACAGCCTGGTGTCAGGCTCTAGGCCGTGCTGAAGGAGGCGACACCGTTCTGTATCCAGCTCCTTGTTATATCAGATTTGACAGGACCATCCACAGCCTGGTGTCAGGCTCCAGGCCGTGCTGAAGGAGGCGATACCGTTCTGTAACCAGCTCCTTGTTATATCAGATTTGACAGGACCATCCACAGCCTGGTGTCAGGCTCCAGGCCGTGCTGAAGGAGGTGACACCGTTCTGTAACCAGCACCTTGTTATATCAGATTTGACAGGACCATCCACAGCCTGGTGTCAGGCTCCAGGCCGTGCTGAAGGAGGTGACACCATTCTGTAACCAGCTCCTTGTTATATTAGATTTGACAGGACCATCCACAGCCTGGTCTCTGGCTCCAGGTCGTGCTGAAGGAGGCGACACCGTTCTGTAACCAGCTCCTTGTTATATCAGATTTGACAGGACCATCCACAGCCTGGAGTCAGGCTCCAGGCCGTGCTGAAGGAGGTGACACCGTTCTGTAACCAGCTCCTTGTTATATCTGATTTGACAGGACCATCCACAGCCTGGTGTCAGGCTCCAGGCCGTGCTGAAGGAGGCGACACCGTTCTGTAACCAGCTCCTTGTTGTATCAGATTTGACAGGACCATCCACAGCCTGGTGTCAGGCTACAGGCCGTGCTGAAGGAGGCGACACCGTTCTGTAACCGGCACCTTGTTATATCAGATCTGACTGGACCATCCACAGTCTGGTGTCAGGCTTCAGGCCGTGCTGAAGGAGGTGACACCGTATTGTAACCAGCTCCTTGTTATATCAGATTTGACAGGGCCATTCACAGCCTGGTGTCAGGCTCCAGGCCGTGCTGAAGGAGGTGACACCGTTCTGTAACCAGCTCCTTGTTATATCAGATTTGACAGGACCATCCACAGCCTGGTGTCAGGCTCCAGGCCGTGCTGAAGGAGGTGACTCCGTTCTGTATCCAGCTCCTTGTTATATCAGATTTGACAGGACCATCCACAGCCTGGTGTCAGGCTCCAGGCCGTGCTGAAGGAGGTGACACCGTTCTGTAACCAGCTCCTTGTAATATCAGATTTGACAGGAACCACAGCCTGGTGTCAGGCTCCAGGCCGTGCTGAAGGATGCGACACCGTTCTGCAACCAGCTCCTTGTAATCTCAGATTTGACAGGCACCACAGCCTGGTGTCAGGCTCCAGGCCGTGCTGAAGGAGGCAACACCGTTCTGTAACCAGCTCCATGTTGTATCAGATTTGACAGGAACCACAGTCTGGTGTCAGGCTCCAGGCCGTGCTGAAGGAGGCGACACCGTTCTGTAAACAGCTCCATGTTGTATCAGATTTGACAGGAACCACAGCCTGGTGTCAGGCTCCAGGCCATGCTGAAGGAGGTGACACCGTTCTGTAACCAGCTCCTTGTTATATCAGATTTGACAGGACCATCCACAGCCTGGTGTCAGGCTCCAGGCCGTGCTGAAGGAGGCGACACCGTTCTGTAACCAGCTCCTTGTTATATAAGATTTGACAGGCCCATCCACAGCCCGGTGTCAGGCTCCAGGCCGTGCTGAAGGAGGCGACACCGTTCTGTAACCAGCTCCTTGTTATATAAGATTTGACAGGCCCATCCACAGCCCGGTGTCAGGCTCCAGGCCGTGCTGAAGGAGGCGACACCATTCTGTAAACAGCTCCTTGTTATATCAGATTTGACAGGACCATCCACAGCCTGCTGTCAGGCTCCAGGCCGTGCTGAAGGAAGCGACACCGTTCTGTAACTAGCACCTTGTTATATCAGATTTGACTGGACCATCCACAGCCTGATGTCAGTCTCCAGGCCGTGCTGAAGGAGGCGACACCGTTCTGTAACCAGCTCCTTGTTATATCAGATTTGACAGGCCCATCCACAGCCTCGTGTCAGGCTCCAGGCCATGATGAAGGAGGCGACACCGTTATGTAACCAGCACCTTGTTATATCAGATCTGACTGGACCATCCACAGCCTGGTGTCAGGCTCCAGGCCGTGCTGAAGGAGGCGACACCGTTGTGTAACCAGCTCCTTGTTATATCAGATTTCACAGGACCATCCACAGCCTGGTGTCAGGCTCCAGGCCGTGCTGAAGGAGGTGACACCGTTCTGTAACCAGCTCCTTGTTATATCAGATTTGACAGGGCCATTCACAGCCTGGTGTCAGTCTCCAGGCCGTGCTGAAGGAGGCGACACCGTTCTGTAACCAGCTCCTTGTTATATCAGATTTGACAGGACCATCCACAGCTTGGTGTCAGGCTCCAGGCAGTGCTGAAGGAGGCGACACCGTTCTGTAACCAGCTCCATGTTGTATCAGATTTGACAGGAACCACAGCCTGGTGTCAGGCTCCAGGCCATGCTGAAGGAGGTGACACCGTTCTGTAACCAGCTCCTTGTTATATCAGATTTGACAGGACCATCCACAGCCTGGTGTCAGGCTCCAGGCCGTGCTGAAGGAGGCGACACCGTTCTGTAACCAGCTCCTTGTTATATAAGATTTGACAGGCCCATCCACAGCCCGGTGTCAGGCTCCAGGCCGTGCTGAAGGAGGCGACACCGTTCTGTAACCAGCTCCTTGTTATATAAGATTTGACATGCCCATCCACAGCCCGGTGTCAGGCTCCAGGCCGTGCTGAAGGAGGCGACACCATTCTGTAAACAGCTCCTTGTTATATCAGATTTGACAGGACCATCCACAGCCTGCTGTCAGGCTCCAGGCCGTGCTGAAGGAAGCGACACCGTTCTGTAACTAGCACCTTGTTATATCAGATTTGACTGGACCATCCACAGCCTGATGTCAGTCTCCAGGCCGTGCTGAAGGAGGCGACACCGTTCTGTAACCAGCTCCTTGTTATATCAGATTTGACAGGCCCATCCACAGCCTCGTGTCAGGCTCCAGGCCGTGATGAAGGAGGCGACACCGTTATGTAACCAGCACCTTGTTATATCAGATCTGACTGGACCATCCACAGCCTGGTGTCAGGCTCCAGGCCGTGCTGAAGGAGGCGACACCGTTGTGTAACCAGCTCCTTGTTATATCAGATTTCACAGGACCATCCACAGCCTGGTGTCAGGCTCCAGGCCGTGCTGAAGGAGGTGACACCGTTCTGTAACCAGCTCCTTGTTATATCAGATTTGACAGGGCCATTCACAGCCTGGTGTCAGTCTCCAGGCCGTGCTGAAGGAGGCGACACCGTTCTGTAACCAGCTCCTTGTTATATCAGATTTGACAGGACCATCCACAGCTTGGTGTCAGGCTCCAGGCAGTGCTGAAGGAGGCGACACCGTTCTGTAACCAGCTCATTGTTATATCAGATTTGACAGGACCATCCACAGCCTGGTGTCAGGCTCCAGGCCCTGCTGAAGGAGGCGACACCGTTCTGTAACCAGCTCATTGTTATATCAGATTTGACAGGACCATCCACAGCCTGGTGTCAGGCTCCAGGCCCTGCTGAAGGAGGCGACACCGTTCTGTAACCAGCTCATTGTTATATCAGATTTGACAGGACCATCCACAGCCTGGTGTCAGGCTCCAGGCCGTGCTGAAGGAGGGGACACCGTTCTGTAACCAGGTCCTTGTTATATCAGATTTGACAGGACCTTCCACAGCATGGTGTCAGGCTCCAGGCCGTGCTGAATTAGGCGACACCGTTCTGTAAACAGCTCCATGTTGTATCAGATTTGACAGTAACCACAGCCTGGTGTCAGGCTCCAGGCCGTGCTGAAGGAGGTGACACCGTTCTGTAACGAGCTCCTTATTATATCAGATTTGACAGGACCATCCACAGCCTTGTGTCAGGCTCCAGGCCGTGCTGAAGGAGGTGACACCGTTCTGTAACCAGCTCCTTGTTATATCATATTTGACACACCATCCACAGCCTGGTGTCAGTGTCCAGGCCGTGCTGAAGGAGGCAACACCGTTCTGTAACCAGCTCCGTGTTATATCAGATTTGACAGGGCCATTCACAGCGTGGTGTCAGGCTCCAGGCCGTGCTGAAGGAGGCGACACCGTTCTGAAACCAGCTCCTTGTTATATCAGATTTGACAGGACCATCCACAGCGTGGTGTCAGGCTCCAGGCAGTGCTGAAGGAGGTGACACCGTTCTGTAGCCAGCACCTTGTTATCTCAGATTTGACAGGACCATCCACAGCCTGGTGTCAGGCTCCAGGCCGTGCTGAAGGAGGCGACACCGTTCTGCAACCAGCTCCTTGTTATATTGGATTTGACAGGAACCACAGTCTGGTGTCAGGCTCCAGGCCCTGCTGAAGGAGGCGACACCGTTCTGTAACCAGCTCATTGTTATATCAGATTTGACAGGACCATCCACAGCGTGGTGTCAGGCTCCAGGCCGTGCTGAAGGAGGCGACACCGTTCTGTAACCAGCACTTTGTTATATCAGATTTGACAGGACCATCCACAGCCTGGTGTCAGGCTCCAGGCCGTGTTGAAGGAGGCGACACCGTTCTGTAACCAGCTCCTTGTTGTATCAGATTTGACAGGACAATCCACAGCCTGGTGTCAGGCTCCAGGCCGTGCTGAAGGAGGCGACACCGTTCTGTAACCTGATCCTTGTTATATCAGATTTGACAGGACCATCCACAGCCTGGTGTCAGGCTCCAGGCCGTGCTGAAGGAGGCGACACCGTTCTGTAAAAAGCTCCTTGTTATATCAGATTTGACAGGACCATCCACAGCCTGTTGTCAGACTCCAGGCCGCGCTTAAGGAGGCGACACCGTTCTGGAACCAGCACCTTGTTATATCAGATTAGACAGGCCCATCCACAGCCTGGTGTCAGGCTCCAGGCCGTGCTGAAGGAGGTGTCACCGTTCTGTAACCAGCTCCTTGTTATATCAGATTTGAGAGGACCATCCACAGGCTGGTGTCAGGCTCCAGGCCGTGCTGAAGGAGGCGACACCGTTCTGTAACCAGCTCCTTGTTATATCAGATTTGACAGGACCATCCACAGCCTGATGTCAGTCTCCAGGCCGTGCTGAAGGAGGCGACACCGTTCTGTAACTAGCTCCTTGTTATATCAGATTTGACAGGACCATCCACAGCCTGGTGTCAGGCTCCAGGCCGTGCTGAAGGAGGTGACACCGCTCTGTAACCAGCTCCTTGTTGTATCAGATTTGACAGGACCATCCACAGCCTGGTGTCAGGCTCCAGGCAGTGCTGAAGGAGGCGACACCGTTCTTTAACCAGCTCCTTGTTGTATCAGATTTGACAGGACCATCCACAGCATGGTGTCAGGCTCCAGGCCCTGATGAAGGAGGCGACACCGTTATGTAACCAGCTCCTTGTTATATCAGATTTGACAGGACCATCCACAGCCTGGTGTCAGGCTCCAGGCAGTGCTGAAGGAGGCGACACCGCTGTGTAACCAGCTCCTTGTTATATCAGATCTGACTGGACCATCCACAGCCTGGTGTCAGGCTCCAGGCTGTGCTGAAGGAGGCGACACCGTTCTGTAACCAGCACTTTGTTATATCAGATTTGACAGGACCATCCACAGCCTGGTGTCAGGCTCCAACCGTGTTGAAGGAGGCGACACCGTTCTGTAACCAGCTCCTTGTTGTATCAGATTTGACAGGACCATCCACAGCCTGGTGTCAGGCTCCAGGCCGTGCTGAAGGAGGCGACACCGTTCTGTAACCAGCACCTTGTTATATCAGATTTGACAGGACCATCCACAGCCTGGTGTCAGGCTCCAGGCCGCGCTCAAGGAGGCGACACCGTTCTGAAACCAGCACCTTGTTATATCAGATTTGACAGGCCCATCCACAGCCTGGTGTCAGGTTCCAGGCCGTGCTGAAGGAGGCGACACCGTTCTGTAACCTGATCCTTGTTATATCAGATTTGACAGGACCATCCACAGCCTGGTGTCAGGCTCCAGGCCGTGCTGAAGGAGGCGACACCGTTCTGTAAAAAGCTCCTTGTTATATCAGATTTGACAGGACCATCCACAGCCTGTTGTCAGACTCCAGGCCGCGCTTAAGGAGGCGACACCGTTCTGGAACCAGCACCTTGTTATATCAGATTTGACAGGCCCATCCACAGCCTGGTGTCAGGCTCCAGGCCGTGCTGAAGGAGGTGTCACCATTCTGTAACCAGCAACTTGTTATATCAGATTTGAGAGGACCATCCACAGGCTGGTGTCAGGCTCCAGGCCGTGCTGAAGGAGGCGACACCGTTCTGTAACCAGCTCCTTGTTATATCAGATTTGACAGGACCATCCACAGCCTGATGTCAGTCTCCAGGCCGTGCTGAAGGAGGCGACACCGTTCTGTAACCAGCTCCTTGTTATATCAGATTTGACAGGACCATCCTCAGCCTGGTGTCAGGCTCCAGGCCGTGCTGAAGGAGGTGACACCGTTCTGTAACCAGCTCCTTGTTATATCAGATTTGACAGGACCATCCACAGCCTCGTGTCAGGCTCCAGGCGGTGCTGAAGGAGGTGACTCCGTTCTGTAACCAGCTCCTTGCTATATCAGATTTGACAGGACCATCCACAGCCTGGTGTCAGGGTCCAGGCCGTGCTGAAGGAGGCGACACCGTTCTGTAACCAGCTCCTTGTTGTATCAGATTTGACAGGACCATCCACAGCCTGGTGTCAGGCTCCAGGCAGTGCTGAAGGAGGCGACACCGTTCTTTAACCAGCTCCTTGTTGTATCAGATTTGACAGGACCATCCACAGCCTGGTGTCAGGCTCCAGGCCGTGATGAAGGAGGCGACACCGTTCTGTAACCAGCTCCTTGTTATATCAGATTTGACAGGACCATCCACAGCCTGGTGTCAGGCTCCAGGCCGTGCTGAAGGAGGCGACACCGCTGTGTAACCAGCTCCTTGTTATATCAGATTTCACAGGACCATCCACAGCCTGGTGTCAGGCTCCAGGCCGTGCTGAAGGAGGTGACACCGTTCTGTAACCAGCTCCTTGTTATATCAGATTTGACAGGACCATCCACAGCCTGGTGTCAGGCTCCAGGCCGTGCTGAAGGAGATGACACCGTTCTGTAACCAGCTCCTTGTTATATCAGATTTGACAGGGCCATTCACAGCCTGGTGTCAGGCTCCAGGCCGTGCTGAAGGAGGCGACACCGTTCTGTAACCAGCTCCTTGTTATATCAGATTTGACAGGACCATCCACAGCGTGGTGTCAGGCTCCAGGCCGTGCTGAAGGAGGCGACACCGTTCTGTAACCAGCTCCTTGTTATATCAGATTTGACAGGACCATCCACAGCCTGGTGTCAGGCTCCAGGCCGTGCTGAAGGAGGTGACACCGTTCTGTAACCAGCTCCTTGTTTTGTCAGATTTGACAGGACCATCCACAGCCTGGTGTCAGGCTCCAGGCTGTGCTGAAGGAGGCGACACCGTTCTGTAACCAGCACTTTGTTATATCAGATTTGACAGGACCATCCACAGCCTGGTGTCAGGCTCCAACCGTGTTGAAGGAGGCGACACCGTTCTGTAACAAGCTCCTTGTTGTATCAGATTTGACAGGACCATCCACAGCCTGGTGTCAGGCTCCAGGCCGTGCTGAAGGAGGCGACACCGTTCTGTAACCAGCACCTTGTTATATCAGATTTGACAGGACCATCCACAGCCTGGTGTCAGGCTCCAGGCCGCGCTCAAGGAGGCGACACCGTTCTGAAACCAGCACCTTGTTATATCAGATTTGACAGGCCCATCCACAGCCTGGTGTCAGGTTCCAGGCCGTGCTGAAGGAGGCGACACCGTTCTGTAACCTGATCCTTGTTATATCAGATTTGACAGGACCATCCACAGCCTGGTGTCAGGCTCCAGGCCGTGCTGAAGGAGGCGACACCGTTCTGTAAAAAGCTCCTTGTTATATCAGATTTGACAGGACCATCCACAGCCTGTTGTCAGACTCCAGGCCGCGCTTAAGGAGGCGACACCGTTCTGGAACCAGCACCTTGTTATATCAGATTTGACAGGCCCATCCACAGCCTGGTGTCAGGCTCCAGGCCGTGCTGAAGGAGGTGTCACCATTCTGTAACCAGCAACTTGTTATATCAGATTTGAGAGGACCATCCACAGGCTGGTGTCAGGCTCCAGGCCGTGCTGAAGGAGGCGACACCGTTCTGTAACCAGCTCCTTGTTATATCAGATTTGACAGGACCATCCACAGCCTGATGTCAGTCTCCAGGCCGTGCTGAAGGAGGCGACACCGTTCTGTAACCAGCTCCTTGTTATATCAGATTTGACAGGACCATCCTCAGCCTGGTGTCAGGCTCCAGGCCGTGCTGAAGGAGGTGACACCGTTCTGTAACCAGCTCCTTGTTATATCAGATTTGACAGGACCATCCACAGCCTCGTGTCAGGCTCCAGGCGGTGCTGAAGGAGGTGACTCCGTTCTGTAACCAGCTCCTTGCTATATCAGATTTGACAGGACCATCCACAGCCTGGTGTCAGGGTCCAGGCCGTGCTGAAGGAGGCGACACCGTTCTGTAACCAGCTCCTTGTTGTATCAGATTTGACAGGACCATCCACAGCCTGGTGTCAGGCTCCAGGCAGTGCTGAAGGAGGCGACACCGTTCTTTAACCAGCTCCTTGTTGTATCAGATTTGACAGGACCATCCACAGCCTGGTGTCAGGCTCCAGGCCGTGATGAAGGAGGCGACACCGTTCTGTAACCAGCTCCTTGTTATATCAGATTTGACAGGACCATCCACAGCCTGGTGTCAGGCTCCAGGCAGTGCTGAAGGAGGCGACACCGCTGTGTAACCAGCTCCTTGTTATATCAGATCTGACTGGACCATCCACAGCCTGGTGTCAGTCTCCAGGTCGTGCTGAAGGAGGCGACACCGCTGTGTAACCAGCTCCTTGTTATATCAGATTTCACAGGACCATCCACAGCCTGGTGTCAGGCTCCAGGCCGTGCTGAAGGAGGTGACACCGTTCTGTAACCAGCTCCTTGTTATATCAGATTTGACAGGACCATCCACAGCCTGGTGTCAGGCTCCAGGCCGTGCTGAAGGAGATGACACCGTTCTGTAACCAGCTCCTTGTTATATCAGATTTGACAGGGCCATTCACAGCCTGGTGTCAGGCTCCAGGCCGTGCTGAAGGAGGCGACACCGTTCTGTAACCAGCTCCTTGTTATATCAGATTTGACAGGACCATCCACAGCGTGGTGTCAGGCTCCAGGCCGTGCTGAAGGAGGCGACACCGTTCTGTAACCAGCTCCTTGTTATATCAGATTTGACAGGACCATCCACAGCCTGGTGTCAGGCTCCAGGCCGTGCTGAAGGAGGTGACACCGTTCTGTAACCAGCTCCTTGTTTTGTCAGATTTGACAGGACCATCCACAGCCTGGTGTCAGGCTCCAGGCCGTGCTGAAGGAGGTGACACCGTTCTGTAACCAGCACCTTTTTATCTCAGATTTGACAGGACCATCCACAGCCTGGTGTCAGGCTCCAGGCCGTGCTGAAGGAGGGGACACCGTTCTGTAACCAGGTCCTTGTTATATCAGATTTGACAGGACCTTCCACAGCCTGGTGTCAGGCTCCAGGCCGTGCTGAAGGAGGCGACACCGTTCTGTAAACAGCTCCATGTTGTATCAGATTTGACAGGACCATCCACAGCCTTGTGTCAGGCTCCAGGCCATGCTGAAGGAGGCGACACCGTTCTGTAACCAGCTCCTTGTTATCTCAGATTTGACAGGACCATCCACAGCCTGGTGTCAGGCTCCAGGCCGTGCTGAAGGAGGTGACTCCGTTCTGTAACCAGCTCCTTGTTATATCAGATTCGACAGGACCATCCACAGCCTGGTGTCAGGCTCCAGGCAGTGCTGAAGGAGGTGACTCCGTTCTGTAACCAGCACCTTGTTATATCAGATTTGACAGGACCATCCACAGCCTGGTGTCAGACTCCAGGCAGTGCTGAAGGAGGCAACACCGTTCTGTAACCAGCTCCTTGTTATATCAGATTTGACAGAACCTTCCACAGCCTGGTGTCAGGCTCCAGGACGTGCTTAAGGAGGCGACACCGTTCTGTAACCAGCTCCTTGTTATATCAGATTTGACAGGACCATCCACAGCCTGGTGTCAGGCTCCAGGCCGTGCTGAAGGAGGCGACACCGTTCTGTAACCAGCTCCTTGTTATATCAGATTTGACAGGACCATCCACAGCCTGGTGTCAGGCTCCAGGCCGTGCTGAAGGAGGCGACACCGTTATGTAACCAGAATCTTGTCGTATCAGATTTGACAGGACCATCCACAGACTGGTGTCAGGCTCCAGGCCGTGCTGAAGGAGGTGACACCGTCCTGTAACAAGCACCTTGTTATATCATATTTGACAGGACCATCCACAGCCTGGTGTCAGGCCCCAGGCGTCGCTGAAGGAGGCGACACCGTTCTGTAACAAGCACCTTGTTATATGAGATTTGACAGGACCATCCACAGCCTGGTGTCAGGCTCCAGGCCGTGCTGAAGGAGGCGACACCGTTCTGTAACCAGCTCCTTGTTATATCAGATTTGACAGGACCATCCACAGCCTGGTGTCAGGCTCCAGGCCGTGCTGATGGAGGCGACACCGTTCTGTAACCAGCTCCGTGTTATATCAGATTTGACAGGACCATCCACAGCCTGGTGTCAGGCTCCAGGCCGTACTGAAGGAGGTGACACCGTTCTGTAACCAGCTCATTGTTGTAACAGATTTGACAGGAGCATCCACAGTCTGTTGTCAGGCTCCAGGCCGTGCTGAAGGAGGCGACACCGTTCTGTAACCAGCTCCTTGTTATATCAGATATGACAGGACCATCTACAGCCTGGTGTCAGGCTCCAGGCCGTGCTGAAGGAGGCGACACCGTTCTGTAACCAGCTCCTTGTTATATCAGATATGACAGGACCATCTACAGCCTGGTGTCAGACTCCAGGCCGTGCTGAAGGAGGTGACACCATTCTGTAACCAGCTGCTTGTTATATCAGATTTGACAGGACCATCCACAGACTGGTGTCAGGCTCCAGGCCGTGCTGAAGGAGGCGACACCGTTCTGTAACCAGCTCATTGTTGTAACAGATTTGACAGGAGCATCCACAGCCTGGTGTCAGGCTCCAAGCCGTGCTGAAGGAGGCGACACCGTTCTGTAACTAGCACCTTGTTATATCAGATATGACAGGACCATCCACAGCCTGGTGTCAGGCTCCAGGCCGTGCTGAAGGAGGTGACACCGTTCTGTAACCAGCTCCTTGTTATATCAGATTTGACAGGACCATCCACAGACTGGTGTCAGGCTCCAGGCCGTGCTGAAGGAGGCGACACCGTTCTGTAAACAGCTCCTTGTTATATCAGATTTGACAGGACCATCCACAGCCTGGTGTCAGGCTCCAGGCCGTGCTGAAGGAGGCGACACCGCACTGTAACCAGAACCTTGTTATATCAGATTTGACAGGACCACCCACAGCCTGGTGTCAGGCTCCAGGCCGTGCTGAAGGAGGCGATACCGTTCTGTAACCAGCTCCTTGTTATATCAGATTTGACAGGACCATCCACAGCCTGGTGTCAGGCTCCAGGCCGTGCTGCTGGAGGCGACACCGTTCTGTAACCAGCTCCTTGTTATATCAGATTTGACAGGACCATCCACAGTCTGGTGTCAGTCTACAGGCCGTGCTGATGGAGGCGACACCGTTCTGTAACGGGCTCCGTGTTATATCAGATTTGATAGGACCATCCACAGCCTGGTGTCAGGCTCCTGGCCGTGCTGATGGAGGCGACACCGTTCTGTAACGGGCTCCGTGTTATATCAGATTTGATAGGACCATCCACAGCCTGGTGTCCGGCTCCAGTCCGTGCTGAAGGAGGTGACACCGTTCTGTAACCAGCACCTTGTTATGTCAGTTAGACAGGACCATCCACAGCCTGGTGTCAGGCTCCAGGCCGTGCTGAAGGATGTGACACCGTTCTGTAACAAGCACCTTGTTATATCAGATTTGACAGGACCATCCACAGCCTGTTGTCAGGCTCCAGGCCGTGCTGAAGGAGGCTACACCGTTCTGTAACCAGCTCCGTGTTATATAAGATTTGACAGGACCATCCACAGCCTGGTGTCAGGCTCCAGGCCGTGCTGAAGGAGGTGACATCGTTCTGTAACCAGCACCTTGTTATATCAGATTTGACAGGACCATCCACAGCCTGGTGTCAGGCTCCAGGCCATGCTGAAGGAGGCGACACCGTTCTGTAACCAGCTCCTTGTAGTATCAGATTTGACAGGAGCATCCACAGCCTGGTGTCAGGCCCCAGGCCGTGCTGAAGGAGGCGACACCGTTCTCTAACCAGCTCCTTGTTATATCAGATTTGACAGGACCACCCACAGCCTGGTGTCAGGCTCCAGGCCGTGCTGAAGGAGGCGACACAGTTCTGTAACCAGCTCCTAGTTATATCAGATTTGACAGGACCATCCACAGCCTGGTGTCAGGCTCCAGGCCGTGCTGAAGGAGGCGACACAGTTCTGTAACCAGCTCCTAGTTATATCAGATTTGACAGGACCATCCACAGCCTGGTGTCAGGCTCCAGGCCGTACTGAAGGAGGTGACACCCCTCTGTAACCAGCTCATTGTTGTAACAGATTTGACAGGGCCATCCACAGCCTGGTGTCAGGCTCCAGGCCGTGCTGAAGGAGGTGACACCGTTCTGTAACCAGCTCCTTGTTGTATCAGATTTGACAGAACCAACCACAGCCTGGTGTCAGGCTCCAGGCCGTGCTGAAGGAGGTGACAGCGTTCTGTAACCAGCTCCTTGTTATATCAGATTTGACAGCACCATCCATAGCCTGGTGTCAGTCTCCAGGCCGTGCTGAAGGAGGCGACACGGTTCTGTAACTTGCACCGTATTATATCAGATTTCACAGGACCATCCACAGACTGGTGTCAGGCTCCAGGCCGTGCTGAAGGAGGTGACACCGTTCTGTAACCAGCTCCTTGTTATATCAGATTTGACAGGACCATCCCCAGCCTGGTGTCAGGCTCCAGCCCGTGCTGAAGGAGGCTACACCGTTCTGTAACCAGCACCTTGTTATATCAGATTTGACAGGACCATCCATAGCCTGGAGTCAGGCTCCAAGCCGTGCTGAAGGAGGCGACACCGTTCTGTAACCAGCACCTTGTTATCTCAGATTTGACAGGACCATCCACAGCCTGGTGTCAGGCTCCAGGCCGTGCTGAAGGAGATGACACCGTTCTGTAACCAGCTCCTTGTTATATCAGATTTGACAGGACCATCCACAGCCTGGTGTCAGGCTCCAGGCCGTGCTGAAGGAGGTGACACCGTTCTGTAACCAGCTCCTTGTTATATCAGATTTGACAGGACCATCCCCAGCCTGGTGTCAGGCTCCAGCCCGTGCTGAAGGAGGCTACACCGTTCTGTAACCAGCACCTTGTTATATCAGATTTGACAGGACCATCCACAGCCTGGAGTCAGGCTCCAAGCCGTGCTGAAGGAGGCGACACCGTTCTGTAACCAGCACCTTGTTATCTCAGATTTGACAGGACCATCCACAGCCTGGTCTCAGGCTCCAGGCCGTGCTGAAGGAGATGACACCGTTCTGTAACCAGCTCCTTGTTATATCAGATTTGACAGGACCATCCACAGCCTGGTGTCAGGCTCCAGGCCGTGCTGAAGGAGATGACACCGTTCTGTAACCAGCTCCTTGTTATATCAGATTTGACAGGACCATCCACAGCCTGGTGTCAGGCTCCAGGCCGTGCTGAAGGAGGCGACACCGTTCTGTAACCAGCACCTTGTTATATCAGATTTGACAGGACCATCCACAGCCTGGTGTCAGGCTCCAGGCCGTGCTGAAGGAGGCGACACCGTTCTGTAACCAACTCCTTGTTATATCAGATTTGACAGGACCATCCACAGCCTGGTGTCAGGCTCCAGGCCGTGCTGAAGGAGGCGACACCGTACTGTAACCAGCTCCTTGTTATATCAGATTTGACAGGACCATCCACAGCCTGGTGTCAGGCTCCAGGCCGTACTGAAGGAGGTGACACCGTTCTGTAACCAGCTCATTGTTGTAACAGATTTGACAGGACCATCCACAGCCTGGCGTCAGGCTCCAGGCAGTGCTGAAGGAGGCGACACCGTTCTGTAACCAGCTCCTTGTTATATCAGATTTGACAGGACCACCCACAGCCTGGTGTCAGGCTCCAGGCCGTGCTGAAGGAGGCGACACCGTTCTGTAATCAGCTCCTTGTTATATCAGATTTGACAGGACCATCCACAGCCTGGTGTCAGGCTCCAGGCCGTGCTGAAGGAGGCGACACCGTTCTGTAACCAGAACCTTGTTATATCAGATTTGACAGGACCACAAACAGCCTGGTGTCAGGCTCCAGGCCGTGCTGAAGGAGGCGATACCGTTCTGTAACCATCTCCTTGTTATATCAGATTTGACAGGACCATCCACAGCCTGGTGTCAGGCTCCAGGCCGTGCTGAAGGAGGCGACACCGTTCTGTAACCAGCTCCTTGTTATATCAGATTTGACAGGACCATCCACAGCCTGGTGTCAGGCTCCAGGCCGTGCTGAAGGAGGCGACACCGTTCTGTAACCAGCACCTTGTTATATCAGATTTGACAGGACCACCCACAGCCTGGTGTTAGGCTCCAGGCCGTGCTGAAGGAGGCGACACCGTTCTGTAACCAGCTCCGTGTTATTTCAGATTTGACAGGACCATCCACAGCCTGGTGTCAGGCTCCAGGCCGTGCTGAAGGAGGCGACACCGTTCTGTAACCAGCTCCGTGTTATTTCAGATTTGACAGGACCATCCACAGCCTGGTGTCAGGCTCCAGGCCGTGCTGAAGGAGGCGATACGGTTCTGTAACTAGCACCGTGTTATTTCAGATTTGACAGGACCATCCACAGACTGGTGTCAGGCTCCAGGCCGTGCTGAAGGAGGCGACACCGTTCTGTAACCAGCTCCTTGTTATATCAGATTTGACAGGACCATCCACAGCCTGGTGTCAGGCTCCAGGCCGTGCTGAAGGTGATGACACCGTTCTGTAACCAGCTCCTTGTAATATCAGATTTGACAGGACCATCCACAGCCTGGTGTCAGGCTCCAGGCCGTGCTTAAGGAGGCGACACCGTTCTGTAACAAGCACCTTGTTATATCAGATTTAACAGGATCATCCACAGCCTGGTGTCAGGCTCCAGGCCGTGCTGAAGGAGGCGACACCGTTCTGTAACCTGCTCCTTGTTATATCAGATTTGCCAGTACCATCCACAGCCTGGTGTCAGGCTCCAGGCCGTGCTGAAGGAGGCGACACCGTTCTGTAAGCAGCTCCTTGTTATATCAGATTTGACAGGACCATCCACAGCCTGGTGTCAGGCTCCAGGCCGTGCTGAAGGAGGTGACACCGTTCTGTAACCAGCTCCTTGTATCAGATTTGACAGGACCATCCACAGCCTGGTGTCAGGCTCCAGGCCGTGCTGAAGGAGGCGACACCGTTCTGTAACCAGAACCTTGTTATATCAGATTTGACAGGACCACCCACAGCCTGGTGTCAGGCTCCAGGCCGTGCTGAAGGAGGCGATACCATTCTGTAACCAGCTCCTTGTTATATCAGATTTGACAGGACCATCCACAGCCTGGTGTCAGGCTCCAGGCCGTGCTGAAGGAGGCGACACCGTTCTGTAACCAGCTCCTTGTTATATCAGATTTGACAGGATCATCCACAGCCTGGTGTCAGGCTCCAGGCCGTGCTGTGGGAGGCGACACCGTTCTGCAACCAGCTCCTTGTTGCATCAGATTTGACAGGACCATCCACAGCCTGGTGTCAGGCTCCAGGCCGTGCTGAAGGAGGTGACACCGTTCTGTAACCAGCTCCTTGTTATATCAGATTTGACAGGACCATCCACAGCCTGGTGTCAGGCTCCAGGCCGTGCTGAAGGAGGCGACACCGTTCTGTAACCAGCTCCTTGTTATATCAGATTTGACAGGACCATCCACAGCCTGGTGTCAGGCTCCAGGCCGTGCTGAAGAAGGCGACACTGTTCTGTAACGAGCTCCGTGTTATATCAGATTTGATAGGACCATCCACAGCCTGGTGTCAGGCTCCAGGCCGTGCTGAAGGAGGCGACACGGTTCTGTAACTAGCACCGTGTTATATCGGATTTGACAGGACCATCCACAGCCTGGTGTCAGGCTCCAGGCCGTGCTGAAGGAGGTGACACCGTTCTGTAACCAGCTCCTTGTTATATCAGATTTGACAGTACCATCCACAGCCTGGTGTCAGGCTCCAGGCCGTGCTGAAGGAGGTGACACCGTTCTGTAACCAGCACCTTGTTATATCAGATTTGACAGGACCATCCACAGCCTGGTGTCAGGCTCCAGGCCGTGCTGAAGGAGATGACACCGTTCTGTAACCAGCTCCTTGTTATATCAGATTTGACAGGACCATCTACAGCCTGGTGTCAGGCTCCAGGCCGTACTGAAGGAGATGAAACCGTTCTGTAACCAGCTCCTTGTTATATCAGATTTGACAGAACCATCCACAGCCTGGTGTCAGGCTCCAGTCCGTGCTGAAGGAGGCGACACCGTTCTGTAACCAGCACCTTGTTGTATCAGATTTAACTGGACAATCCACAGCCTGGTGTCATTCTCCAGGCCGTGCTGAAGGAGGTGACACCGTTCTGTAACCAGCTCCTTGTTATATCAGATTTGACAGAACCATCCACAGCCTGGTGTCAGGCTCCAGGCCGTGCTGAAGGAGATGACACCGTTCTGTAACCAGCTCCTTGTTATATCAGATTTGACAGGACCATCTACAGCCTGGTGTCAGGCTCCAGGCCGTGCTGAAGGAGGCGACACTGTTCTGTAACCGACTCCTTGTTATATCAGATTTGACAGGACCATTCACAGCCTGGTGCCAGGCTCCAGTCCGTGCTGAAGGAGGCGACACCGTTCTGTAACCAGCTCCTTGTTATATCAGATTTGACAGGACCATCCACAGCCTGAAGTCAGGCTCCAGGCCGTGCTGAAGGAGGCGACACCGTTCTGTAACCAGCTCCTTGTTATATCAGATTTGACAGGACCATCCACAGCCTGGTGTCAGGCTCCAGGCCGTGCTGAAGGAGGCGACACCGTTCTGTAACCAGCACCTTGTTATATCAGATTTGACAGGACCACCCACAGCCTGGTGTCAGGCTCCAGGCCGTGCTGAAGGAGGCGACACCGTTCTGTAACCAGCTCCTTGTTCTATCAGATTTGACAGGACCATCCACAGCCTGGTGTCAGGCTCCAGGCCGTGCTGAAGGAGGCGACACCGTTCTGTAACCAGAACCTTGTTATATCAGATTTGACAGGACCACCCACAGCCTGGTGTCAGGCTCCAGGCCGTGCTGAAGGAGGCGACACCATTCTGTAACCAGCACCTTGTTATATCAGATTTGACAGGACCATCCACAGCCTGGTGTCAGGCTCCAGGCCGTGCTGAAGGAGGCGACATCGTTCTGTAACCAGCTCCTTGTTATATCAGATTTGACAGGACCATCCACAGCCTGGTGTCAGGCTCCAGGCCGTGCTGAAGGAGGCGACACCATTCTGTAACCAGCACCTTGTTATATCAGATTTGACAGGACCATCCACAGCCTGGTGTCAGGCTCCAGGCCGTGCTGAAGGAGGCGACACCGTTCTGTAACCAGCTCCTTGTTATATCAGATTTGACAGGACCATCCACAGCCTGGTGTCAGGCTCCAGGCCGTGCTGAAGGTGATGACACCGTTCTGTAACCAGCTCCTTGTCATATCAGATTTGACTGGATCATCCACAGCCTGGTGTCAGGCTCCAGGCCGTGCTGAAGGAGGTGAAACTGTTCTGTAACAAGCACCTTGTTATATCAGATTTGACAGGATCATCCACAGCCTGGTGTCAGGCTCCAGGCCGTACTGAAGGAGATGACACCGTTCTGTAACCAGCTCCTTGTTATATCAGATTTGACAGAACCATCCACAGCCTGGTGTCAGGCTCCAGGCCGTGCTGAAGGAGGCGACACCGTTCTGTAACCAGCACCTTGTTGTCTCAGATTTGACAGGGCCATCCACAGCCTGGTGTCAGGCTCCAGGCCGTGCTGAGGGAGGCGACACTGTTCTGTAACCTGCACCTTGTTATATCAGATTTTACAGGACCATCCACAGACTGGTGTCAGGCTCCAGGCCGTGCTGAAGGAGGCGACACCGTTCTGTAACCTGCTCCTTGTTATATCAGATTTGACAGGACCATCGACAGCCTGGTGTCAGGCTCCAGGTCGTGCTGAAGGAGGCGACACCGTTCTGTAAGCAGCTCCTTGTTACATCAGATTTGACAGGACCATCCACATACTGGTGTCAGGCTCCAGGCCGTGCTGAAGGAGGCGACACCGTTCTGTAACCAGATCCTTGTTATATCAGATTTGACAGGACCACCCACAGCCTGGTGTCAGGCTCCAGGCCGTGCTGAAGGAGGCGATACCGTTCTGTAACCAGCTCCTTGTTATATCAGATTTGACAGGACCATCCACAGCCTGGTGTCAGGCTCCAGGCCGTGCTGAAGGAGGCGACACCGTTCTGTAACCAGCTCCTTGTTATATCAGATTTGACAGGACCATCCACAGCCTGGTGTCAGGCTACAGGCCGTGCTGAAGGAGATGCCACCGTTCTGTAACCAGCACCTTGTTATATCAGATTTGACAGGACCACCCACAGCCTGGTGTCAGGCTCCAGGCCGTGCTGAAGGAGGCGATACCGTTCTGTAACCAGCACCTTGTTATATCAGATTTGACAGGACCACCCACAGCCTGGTGTCAGGCTCCAGGCCGTGCTGAAGGAGGTGACACCGTTCTGTAACCAGCTCCTTGTTATATCAGATTTGACAGGACCATCCACAGCCTGAAGTCAGGCTCCAGGCCGTGCTGAAGGAGGCGACACCGTTCTGTAACCAGCTCCTTGGTATATCAGATTTGACAGGACCATCCACAGCCTGGTGTCAGGCTCCAAGCCGTGCTGAAGGAGGCGACACCGTTCTGTAACCAGCACCTTGTTATCTCAGATTTGACAGGACCATCCACAGCCTGGTGTCAGGCTCCAGGCCGTGCTGAAGGAGATGACACCGTTCTGTAACCAGCTCCTTGTTATATCAGATTTGACAGGACCATCCACAGCCTGGTGTCAGGCTCCAGGCCGTGCTGAAGGAGGTGACACCGTTCTGTAACCAGCTCCTTGTTATATCAGATTTGACAGGACCATCCCCAGCCTGGTGTCAGGCTCCAGCCCGTGCTGAAGGAGGCTACACCGTTCTGTAACCAGCACCTTGTTATATCAGATTTGACAGGACCATCCACAGCCTGGAGTCAGGCTCCAAGCCGTGCTGAAGGAGGCGACACCGTTCTGTAACCAGCACCTTGTTATCTCAGATTTGACAGGACCATCCACAGCCTGGTCTCAGGCTCCAGGCCGTGCTGAAGGAGATGACACCGTTCTGTAACCAGCTCCTTGTTATATCAGATTTGACAGGACCATCCACAGCCTGGTGTCAGGCTCCAGGCCGTGCTGAAGGAGATGACACCGTTCTGTAACCAGCTCCTTGTTATATCAGATTTGACAGGACCATCCACAGCCTGGTGTCAGGCTCCAGGCCGTGCTGAAGGAGGCGACACCGTTCTGTAACCAGCACCTTGTTATATCAGATTTGACAGGACCATCCACAGCCTGGTGTCAGGCTCCAGGCCGTGCTGAAGGAGGCGACACCGTTCTGTAACCAACTCCTTGTTTTATCAGATTTGACAGGACCATCCACAGCCTGGTGTCAGGCTCCAGGCCGTGCTGAAGGAGGCGACACCGTACTGTAACCAGCTCCTTGTTATATCAGATTTGACAGGACCATCCACAGCCTGGTGTCAGGCTCCAGGCCGTACTGAAGGAGGTGACACCGTTCTGTAACCAGCTCATTGTTGTAACAGATTTGACAGGACCATCCACAGCCTGGCGTCATGCTCCAGGCAGTGCTGAAGGAGGCGACACCGTTCTGTAACCAGCTCCTTGTTATATCAGATTTGACAGGACCACCCACAGCCTGGTGTCAGGCTCCAGGCCGTGCTGAAGGAGGCGACACCGTTCTGTAATCAGCTCCTTGTTATATCAGATTTGACAGGACCATCCACAGCCTGGTGTCAGGCTCCAGGCCGTGCTGAAGGAGGCGACACCGTTCTGTAACCAGAACCTTGTTATATCAGATTTGACAGGACCACAAACAGCCTGGTGTCAGGCTCCAGGCCGTGCTGAAGGAGGCGATACCGTTCTGTAACCAGCTCCTTGTTATATCAGATTTGACAGGACCATCCACAGCCTGGTGTCAGGCTCCAGGCCGTGCTGAAGGAGGCGACACCGTTCTGTAACCAGCTCCTTGTTATATCAGATTTGACAGGACCATCCACAGCCTGGTGTCAGGCTCCAGGCCGTGCTGAAGGAGGCGACACCGTTCTGTAACCAGCACCTTGTTATATCAGATTTGACAGGACCACCCACAGCCTGGTGTTAGGCTCCAGGCCGTGCTGAAGGAGGCGACACCGTTCTGTAACCAGCTCCGTGTTATTTCAGATTTGACAGGACCATCCACAGCCTGGTGTCAGGCTCCAGGCCGTGCTGAAGGAGGCGACACCGTTCTGTAACCAGCTCCGTGTTATTTCAGATTTGACAGGACCATCCACAGCCTGGTGTCAGGCTCCAGGCCGTGCTGAAGGAGGCGATACGGTTCTGTAACTAGCACCGTGTTATTTCAGATTTGACAGGACCATCCACAGACTGGTGTCAGGCTCCAGGCCGTGCTGAAGGAGGCGACACCGTTCTGTAACCAGCTCCTTGTTATATCAGATTTGACAGGACCATCCACAGCCTGGTGTCAGGCTCCAGGCCGTGCTGAAGGTGATGACACCGTTCTGTAACCAGCTCCTTGTAATATCAGATTTGACAGGACCATCCACAGCCTGGTGTCAGGCTCCAGGCCGTGCTTAAGGAGGCGACACCGTTCTGTAACAAGCACCTTGTTATATCAGATTTAACAGGATCATCCACAGCCTGGTGTCAGGCTCCAGGCCGTGCTGAAGGAGGCGACACCGTTCTGTAACCTGCTCCTTGTTATATCAGATTTGCCAGTACCATCCACAGCCTGGTGTCAGGCTCCAGGCCGTGCTGAAGGAGGCGACACCGTTCTGTAAGCAGCTCCTTGTTATATCAGATTTGACAGGACCATCCACAGCCTGGTGTCAGGCTCCAGGCCGTGCTGAAGGAGGTGACACCGTTCTGTAACCAGCTCCTTGTATCAGATTTGACAGGACCATCCACAGCCTGGTGTCAGGCTCCAGGCCGTGCTGAAGGAGGCGACACCGTTCTGTAACCAGAACCTTGTTATATCAGATTTGACAGGACCACCCACAGCCTGGTGTCAGGCTCCAGGCCGTGCTGAAGGAGGCGATACCATTCTGTAACCAGCTCCTTGTTATATCAGATTTGACAGGACCATCCACAGCCTGGTGTCAGGCTCCAGGCCGTGCTGAAGGAGGCGACACCGTTCTGTAACCAGCTCCTTGTTATATCAGATTTGACAGGATCATCCACAGCCTGGTGTCAGGCTCCAGGCCGTGCTGTGGGAGGCGACACCGTTCTGCAACCAGCTCCTTGTTGCATCAGATTTGACAGGACCATCCACAGCCTGGTGTCAGGCTCCAGGCCGTGCTGAAGGAGGTGACACCGTTCTGTAACCAGCTCCTTGTTATATCAGATTTGACAGGACCATCCACAGCCTGGTGTCAGGCTCCAGGCCGTGCTGAAGGAGGCGACACCGTTCTGTAACCAGCTCCTTGTTATATCAGATTTGACAGGACCATCCACAGCCTGGTGTCAGGCTCCAGGCCGTGCTGAAGAAGGCGACACTGTTCTGTAACGAGCTCCGTGTTATATCAGATTTGATAGGACCATCCACAGCCTGGTGTCAGGCTCCAGGCCGTGCTGAAGGAGGCGACACGGTTCTGTAACTAGCACCGTGTTATATCGGATTTGACAGGACCATCCACAGCCTGGTGTCAGGCTCCAGGCCGTGCTGAAGGAGGTGACACCGTTCTGTAACCAGCTCCTTGTTATATCAGATTTGACAGTACCATCCACAGCCTGGTGTCAGGCTCCAGGCCGTGCTGAAGGAGGTGACACCGTTCTGTAACCAGCTCCGTGTTATTTCAGATTTGACAGGACCATCCACAGCCTGGTGTCAGGCTCCAGGCCGTGCTGAAGGAGGCGACACCGTTCTGTAACCAGCTCCGTGTTATTTCAGATTTGACAGGACCATCCACAGCCTGGTGTCAGGCTCCAGGCCGTGCTGAAGGAGGCGATACGGTTCTGTAACTAGCACCGTGTTATTTCAGATTTGACAGGACCATCCACAGACTGGTGTCAGGCTCCAGGCCGTGCTGAAGGAGGCGACACCGTTCTGTAACCAGCTCCTTGTTATATCAGATTTGACAGGACCATCCACAGCCTGGTGTCAGGCTCCAGGCCGTGCTGAAGGTGATGACACCGTTCTGTAACCAGCTCCTTGTAATATCAGATTTGACAGGACCATCCACAGCCTGGTGTCAGGCTCCAGGCCGTGCTTAAGGAGGCGACACCGTTCTGTAACAAGCACCTTGTTATATCAGATTTAACAGGATCATCCACAGCCTGGTGTCAGGCTCCAGGCCGTGCTGAAGGAGGCGACACCGTTCTGTAACCTGCTCCTTGTTATATCAGATTTGCCAGTACCATCCACAGCCTGGTGTCAGGCTCCAGGCCGTGCTGAAGGAGGCGACACCGTTCTGTAAGCAGCTCCTTGTTATATCAGATTTGACAGGACCATCCACAGCCTGGTGTCAGGCTCCAGGCCGTGCTGAAGGAGGTGACACCGTTCTGTAACCAGCTCCTTGTATCAGATTTGACAGGACCATCCACAGCCTGGTGTCAGGCTCCAGGCCGTGCTGAAGGAGGCGACACCGTTCTGTAACCAGAACCTTGTTATATCAGATTTGACAGGACCACCCACAGCCTGGTGTCAGGCTCCAGGCCGTGCTGAAGGAGGCGATACCATTCTGTAACCAGCTCCTTGTTATATCAGATTTGACAGGACCATCCACAGCCTGGTGTCAGGCTCCAGGCCGTGCTGAAGGAGGCGACACCGTTCTGTAACCAGCTCCTTGTTATATCAGATTTGACAGGATCATCCACAGCCTGGTGTCAGGCTCCAGGCCGTGCTGTGGGAGGCGACACCGTTCTGCAACCAGCTCCTTGTTGCATCAGATTTGACAGGACCATCCACAGCCTGGTGTCAGGCTCCAGGCCGTGCTGAAGGAGGTGACACCGTTCTGTAACCAGCTCCTTGTTATATCAGATTTGACAGGACCATCCACAGCCTGGTGTCAGGCTCCAGGCCGTGCTGAAGGAGGCGACACCGTTCTGTAACCAGCTCCTTGTTATATCAGATTTGACAGGACCATCCACAGCCTGGTGTCAGGCTCCAGGCCGTGCTGAAGAAGGCGACACTGTTCTGTAACGAGCTCCGTGTTATATCAGATTTGATAGGACCATCCACAGCCTGGTGTCAGGCTCCAGGCCGTGCTGAAGGAGGCGACACGGTTCTGTAACTAGCACCGTGTTATATCGGATTTGACAGGACCATCCACAGCCTGGTGTCAGGCTCCAGGCCGTGCTGAAGGAGGTGACACCGTTCTGTAACCAGCTCCTTGTTATATCAGATTTGACAGTACCATCCACAGCCTGGTGTCAGGCTCCAGGCCGTGCTGAAGGAGGTGACACCGTTCTGTAACCAGCACCTTGTTATATCAGATTTGACAGGACCATCCACAGCCTGGTGTCAGGCTCCAGGCCGTGCTGAAGGAGATGACACCGTTCTGTAACCAGCTCCTTGTTATATCAGATTTGACAGGACCATCTACAGCCTGGTGTCAGGCTCCAGGCCGTACTGAAGGAGATGGAACCGTTCTGTAACCAGCTCCTTGTTATATCAGATTTGACAGAACCATCCACAGCCTGGTGTCAGGCTCCAGTCCGTGCTGAAGGAGGCGACACCGTTCTGTAACCAGCACCTTGTTGTATCAGATTTAACTGGACAATCCACAGCCTGGTGTCATTCTCCAGGCCGTGCTGAAGGAGGTGACACCGTTCTGTAACCAGCTCCTTGTTATATCAGATTTGACAGAACCATCCACAGCCTGGTGTCAGGCTCCAGGCCGTGCTGAAGGAGATGACACCGTTCTGTAACCAGCTCCTTGTTATATCAGATTTGACAGGACCATCTACAGCCTGGTGTCAGGCTCCAGGCCGTGCTGAAGGAGGCGACACTGTTCTGTAACCGACTCCTTGTTATATCAGATTTGACAGGACCATTCACAGCCTGGTGCCAGGCTCCAGTCCGTGCTGAAGGAGGCGACACCGTTCTGTAACCAGCTCCTTGTTATATCAGATTTGACAGGACCATCCACAGCCTGAAGTCAGGCTCCAGGCCGTGCTGAAGGAGGCGACACCGTTCTGTAACCAGCTCCTTGTTATATCAGATTTGACAGGACCATCCACAGCCTGGTGTCAGGCTCCAGGCCGTGCTGAAGGAGGCGACACCGTTCTGTAACCAGCACCTTGTTATATCAGATTTGACAGGACCACCCACAGCCTGGTGTCAGGCTCCAGGCCGTGCTGAAGGAGGCGACACCGTTCTGTAACCAGCTCCTTGTTATATCAGATTTGACAGGACCATCCACAGCCTGGTGTCAGGCTCCAGGCCGTGCTGAAGGAGGCGACACCGTTCTGTAACCAGAACCTTGTTATATCAGATTTGACAGGACCACCCACAGCCTGGTGTCAGGCTCCAGGCCGTGCTGAAGGAGGCGACACCATTCTGTAACCAGCACCTTGTTATATCAGATTTGACAGGACCATCCACAGCCTGGTGTCAGGCTCCAGGCCGTGCTGAAGGAGGCGACATCGTTCTGTAACCAGCTCCTTGTTATATCAGATTTGACAGGACCATCCACAGCCTGGTGTCAGGCTCCAGGCCGTGCTGAAGGAGGCGACACCATTCTGTAACCAGCACCTTGTTATATCAGATTTGACAGGACCATCCACAGCCTGGTATCAGGCTCCAGGCCGTGCTGAAGGAGGCGACACCGTTCTGTAACCAGCTCCTTGTTATATCAGATTTGACAGGACCATCCACAGCCTGGTGTCAGGCTCCAGGCCGTGCTGAAGGTGATGACACCGTTCTGTAACCAGCTCCTTGTCATATCAGATTTGACTGGATCATCCACAGCCTGGTGTCAGGCTCCAGGCCGTGCTGAAGGAGGTGAAACTGTTCTGTAACAAGCACCTTGTTATATCAGATTTGACAGGATCATCCACAGCCTGGTGTCAGGCTCCAGGCCGTACTGAAGGAGATGACACCGTTCTGTAACCAGCTCCTTGTTATATCAGATTTGACAGAACCATCCACAGCCTGGTGTCAGGCTCCAGGCCGTGCTGAAGGAGGCGACACCGTTCTGTAACCAGCACCTTGTTGTCTCAGATTTGACAGGGCCATCCACAGCCTGGTGTCAGGCTCCAGGCCGTGCTGAGGGAGGCGACACTGTTCTGTAACCTGCACCTTGTTATATCAGATTTTACAGGACCATCCACAGACTGGTGTCAGGCTCCAGGCCGTGCTGAAGGAGGCGACACCGTTCTGTAACCTGCTCCTTGTTATATCAGATTTGACAGGACCATCGACAGCCTGGTGTCAGGCTCCAGGTCGTGCTGAAGGAGGCGACACCGTTCTGTAAGCAGCTCCTTGTTACATCAGATTTGACAGGACCATCCACATACTGGTGTCAGGCTCCAGGCCGTGCTGAAGGAGGCGACACCGTTCTGTAACCAGATCCTTGTTATATCAGATTTGACAGGACCACCCACAGCCTGGTGTCAGGCTCCAGGCCGTGCTGAAGGAGGCGATACCGTTCTGTAACCAGCTCCTTGTTATATCAGATTTGACAGGACCATCCACAGCCTGGTGTCAGGCTCCAGGCCGTGCTGAAGGAGGCGACACCGTTCTGTAACCAGCTCCTTGTTATATCAGATTTGACAGGACCATCCACAGCCTGGTGTCAGGCTACAGGCCGTGCTGAAGGAGATGCCACCGTTCTGTAACCAGCACCTTGTTATATCAGATTTGACAGGACCACCCACAGCCTGGTGTCAGGCTCCAGGCCGTGCTGAAGGAGGCGATACCGTTCTGTAACCAGCACCTTGTTATATCAGATTTGACAGGACCACCCACAGCCTGGTGTCAGGCTCCAGGCCGTGCTGAAGGAGGTGACACCGTTCTGTAACCAGCTCCTTGTTATATCAGATTTGACAGGACCATCCACAGCCTGAAGTCAGGCTCCAGGCCGTGCTGAAGGAGGCGACACCGTTCTGTAACCAGCTCCTTGGTATATCAGATTTGACAGGACCATCCACAGCCTGGTGTCAGGCTCCAGGCCGTGCTGAAGGAGGCGACACCGTTCTGTAACCAGCACCTTGTTATATCAGATTTGACAGGACCATCCACAGCCTGGTGTCAGGCTCCAGGCCGTGCTGAAGGAGGCGACACCGTTCTGTAACCAGCTCCTTGTTATATCAGATTTGACAGGACCATCCACAGCCTGGTGTCAGGCTCCAGGCCGTGCTGAAGGAGGCGACACCGTTCTGTAACCAGCTCCTTGTCATATCAGATTTGACTGGATCATCCACAGCCTGGTGTCAGGCTCCAGACCGTGCTGAAGGAGATGACACCGTTCTGTAAAAAGCTCCTTGTTCTATCAGATTTGACAGGACCATCCACAGCCTGGTGTCAGGCTCCAGGCCGTGATGAAGGAGGTGACACCGTTCTGTAACCAGCACCGTGTTATATCAGATTTGACAGGACCATCCACAACCTGGTGTCAGGCTCCAGGCCGTGCTGAAGGAGGTGAAACTGTTCTGTAACAAGCACCTTGTTATATCAGATTTGACAGGATCATCCACAGCCTGGTGTCAGGCTCCAGGCCGTACTGAAGGAGATGACACCGTTCTGTAACCAGCTCCTTGTTATATCAGATTTGACAGAACCATCCACAGCCTGGTGTCAGGCTCCAGGCCGTGCTGAAGGAGATGACACCGTTCTGTAACCAGCACCTTGTTGTCTCATATTTGACAGGGCCATCCACAGCCTGGTGTCAGGCTCCAGGCCGTGCTGAGGGAGGCGACACTGTTCTGTAACCTGCACCTTGTTATATCAGATTTTACAGGACCATCCACAGACTGGTGTCAGGCTCCAGGCCGTGCTGAAGGAGGCGACACCGTTCTGTAACCTGCTCCTTGTTATATCAGATTTGACAGGACCATCCACAGCCTGGTGTCAGGCTCCAGGTCGTGCTGAAGGAGGCGACACCGTTCTGTAAGCAGCTCCTTGTTACATCAGATTTGACAGGACCATCCACATACTGGTGTCAGGCTCCAGGCCGTGCTGAAGGAGGCAACACCGTTCTGTAACCAGATCCTTGTTATATCAGATTTGACAGGACCACCCACAGCCTGGTGTCAGGCTCCAGGCCGTGCTGAAGGAGGCGATACCGTTCTGTAACCAGCTCCTTGTTATATCAGATTTGACAGGACCATCCACAGCCTGGTGTCAGGCTCCAGGCCGTGCTGAAGGAGGCGACACCGTTCTGTAACCAGCTCCTTGTTATATCAGATTTGACAGGACCATCCACAGCCTGGTGTCAGGCTACAGGCCGTGCTGAAGGAGATGCCACCGTTCTGTAACCAGCACCTTGTTATATCAGATTTGACAGGATCATCCACAGCCTGGTGTCAGGCTCCAGGCCGTGCTGAGGGAGGCGACATCGTTCTGCAACCAGCTCCTTGTTGCATCAGATTTGACAGGACCATCCACAGCCTGGTGTCAGGCTCCAGGCAGTGCTGAAGGAGGTGACACCGTTCTGTAACCAGATCCTTGTTATATCAGATTTGACAGGACCATCCACAGCCTGGTGTCAGGCTCCAGGCCGTGCTGTAGGAGGTGACACCGTTCTGTAACCAGCTCCTTTTTATATCAGATTTGACAGGACCATCCACAGCCTGGTGTCAGGCTCCAGGCCGTGCTGAAGGATCTGACACCGTTCTGTAACAAGCACCTTGTTAAATCAGATTTGACAGGACCATCCACAGCCTGGTGTCAGGTTCCAGGCCGTGCTCAAGGAGGCGACACCGTTCTGTAACCAGCTCCTTGTTATATCAGATTTGACAGGACCATCCACAGCCTGGTGTCAGGCTCCAGGCCGGGCTGAAGGAGGTGACACCGTTCTGTAACCAGCACCTTGTTATGTCAGTTAGACAGGACCATCCACAGCCTGGTGTCAGGCTCCAGGCTGTGCTGAAGGATGTGACACCGTTCTGTAACAAGCACCTTGTTATTACAGATTTGACAGGACCATCCACAGCCTGGTGTCAGGCTCCAGGCCGTGCTGAAGGAGGCGACACCGTTCTGTAACCAGCTCCGTGTTATATAAGATTTGACAGGACCATCCACAGCCTGGTGTCAGGCTCCAGGCCGTGCTGAAGGAGGAGACATCGTTCTGTAACCAGCACCTTGTTATATCAGATTTGACAGGACCATCCACAGCCTGGTGTCAGGCTCCAGGCCGTGCTGAAGGAGGCGACACCGTTCTGTAACCAGCTCCTTGTAGTATCAGATTTGACAGGAGCATCCACAGCCTGGTGTCAGGCCCCAGGCCGTGCTGAAGGAGGCGACACCATTCTGTAACCAGCTCCTTGTTTTATCAGATTTGACAGGACCACCCACAGCCTGGTGTCAGGCTCCAGGCCGTGCTGAAGGAGGCGACACCGTTCTGTAACCAGCTCCTTGTTATATCAGATTTGACAGGACCATCCACAGCCTGGTGTCAGGCTACAGGCCGTGCTGAAGGAGATGACACCGTTCTGTAACCAGCACCTTGTTATATCAGATTTGACAGGATCATCCACAGCCTGGTGTCAGGCTCCAGGCCGTGCTGTGGGAGGCGACACCGTTCTGCAACCAGCTCCTTGTTGCATCAGATTTGACAGGACCATCCACAGCCTGGTGTCAGGCTCCAGGCCGTGCTGAAGGAGGTGACACCGTTCTGTAACCAGCTCCTTGTTATATCAGATTTGACAGGACCATCCACAGCCTGGTGTCAGGCTCCAGGCCGTGCTGAAGGAGGCGACACCGTTCTGTAACCAGCTCCTTGTTATATCAGATTTGATAGGACCATCCACAGCCTGGTGTCAGGCTCCAGGCCGTGCTGAAGGAGGCGACACGGTTCTGTAACTAGCACCGTGTTATATCAGATTTGACAGGACCATCCACAGCCTGGTGTCAGGCTCCAGGCCGTGCTGAAGGAGGTGACACCGTTCTGTAACCAGCTCCTTGTTATATCAGATTTCACAGTACCATCCACAGCCTGGTGTCAGGCTCCAGGCCGTGCTGAAGGAGGTGACACCGTTCTGTAACCAGCACCTTGTTATATCAGATTTGACAGGACCATCCACAGCCTGGTGTCAGGCTCCAGGCCGTGCTGAAGGAGATGACACCGTTCTGTAACCAGCTCCTTGTTATATCAGATTTGACAGGACCATCTACAGCCTGGTGTCAGGCTCCAGGCCGTACTGAAGGAGATGACACCGTTCTGTAACCAGCTCCTTGTTATATCAGATTTGACAGAACCATCCACAGCCTGGTGTCAGTCTCCAGGCCGTGCTGAAGGAGGCGACACTGTTCTGTAACCGACTCCTTGTTATATCAGATTTGACAGGACCATTCACAGCCTGGTGCCAGGCTCCAGTCCGTGCTGAAGGAGGCGACACCGTTCTGTAACCAGCTCCTTGTTATATCAGATTTGACAGGACCATCCACAGCCTGAAGTCAGGCTCCAGGCCGTGCTGAAGGAGGCGACACCGTTCTGTAACCAGCTCCTTGTTATATCAGATTTGACAGGACCATCCACAGCCTGGTGTCAGGCTCCAGGCCGTGCTGAAGGAGGCGACACCGTTCTGTAACCAGCACCTTGTTATATCAGATTTGACAGGACCACCCACAGCCTGGTGTCAGGCTCCAGGCCGTGCTGAAGGAGGCGACACCGTTCTGTAACCAGCTCCTTGTTATATCAGATTTGACAGGACCATCCACAGCCTGGTGTCAGGCTCCAGGCCGTGCTGAAGGAGGCGACACCGTTCTGTAACCAGAACCTTGTTATATCAGATTTGACAGGACCACCCACAGCCTGGTGTCAGGCTCCAAGCCGTGCTGAAGGAGGCGATACCGTTCTGTAACCAGCTCCTTGTTATATCAGATTTGACAGGACCATCCACAGCCTGAAGTCAGGCTCCAGGCCGTGCTGAAGGAGGCGACACCGTTCTGTAACCAGCTCCTTGTTATATCAGATTTGACAGGACCATCCACAGCCTGGTGTCAGGCTCCAGGCCGTGCTGAAGGAGGCGACACCGTTCTGTAACCAGCACCTTGTTATATCAGATTTGACAGGACCATCCACAGCCTGGTGTCAGGCTCCAGGCCGTGCTGAAGGAGGCGACACCGTTCTGTAACCAGCTCCTTGTTATATCAGATTTGACAGGACCATCCACAGCCTGGTGTCAGGCTCCAGGCCGTGCTGAAGGTGATGACACCGTTCTGTAACCAGCTAATTGTTATATCAGATTTGACAGGACCATCCACATGCTGGTCTCAGGCTCCAGACCGTGCTGAAGGAGATGACACCGTTCTGTAAAAAGCTCCTTGTTCTATCAGATTTGACAGGACCATCCACAGCCTGGTGTCAGGCTCCAGGCCGTGATGAAGGAGGTGACACCGTTCTGTAACCAGCACCGTGTTATATCAGATTTGACAGGACCATCCACAGCCTGGTGTCAGGCTCCAGGCCGTGCTGAAGGAGGTGACACCGTTCTGTAACCAGCACCTTGTTATATCAGATTTGACAGGACCATCCACAGCCTGGTGTCAGGCTCCAGGCCGTGCTGAAGGAGATGACACCGTTCTGTAACCAGCTCCTTGTTATATCAGATTTGACAGGACCATCTACAGCCTGGTGTCAGGCTCCAGGCCGTACTGAAGGAGATGACACCGTTCTGTAACCAGCTCCTTGTTATATCAGATTTGACAGAACCATCCACAGCCTGGTGTCAGTCTCCAGGCCGTGCTGAAGGAGGCGACACTGTTCTGTAACCGACTCCTTGTTATATCAGATTTGACAGGACCATTCACAGCCTGGTGCCAGGCTCCAGTCCGTGCTGAAGGAGGCGACACCGTTCTGTAACCAGCTCCTTGTTATATCAGATTTGACAGGACCATCCACAGCCTGGTGTCAGGCTCCAGGCCGTGCTGAAGGAGGCGACACCGTTCTGTAACCAGAACCTTGTTATATCAGATTTGACAGGACCACCCACAGCCTGGTGTCAGGCTCCAAGCCGTGCTGAAGGAGGCGATACCGTTCTGTAACCAGCTCCTTGTTATATCAGATTTGACAGGACCATCCACAGCCTGAAGTCAGGCTCCAGGCCGTGCTGAAGGAGGCGACACCGTTCTGTAACCAGCTCCTTGTTATATCAGATTTGACAGGACCATCCACAGCCTGGTGTCAGGCTCCAGGCCGTGCTGAAGGAGGCGACACCGTTCTGTAACCAGCACCTTGTTATATCAGATTTGACAGGACCATCCACAGCCTGGTGTCAGGCTCCAGGCCGTGCTGAAGGAGGCGACACCGTTCTGTAACCAGCTCCTTGTTATATCAGATTTGACAGGACCATCCACAGCCTGGTGTCAGGCTCCAGGCCGTGCTGAAGGTGATGACACCGTTCTGTAACCAGCTAATTGTTATATCAGATTTGACAGGACCATCCACATGCTGGTCTCAGGCTCCAGACCGTGCTGAAGGAGATGACACCGTTCTGTAAAAAGCTCCTTGTTCTATCAGATTTGACAGGACCATCCACAGCCTGGTGTCAGGCTCCAGGCCGTGATGAAGGAGGTGACACCGTTCTGTAACCAGCACCGTGTTATATCAGATTTGACAGGACCATCCACAGCCTGGTGTCAGGCTCCAGGCCGTGCTGAAGGAGGTGAAACTGTTCTGTAACAAGCACCTTGTTATATCAGATTTGACAGAACCATCCACAGCCTGGTCTCAGGCTCCAGACCGTGCTGAAGGAGATGACACCGTTCTGTAACCAGCACCTTGCTGTCTCAGATTTGACAGGGCCATCCACAGCCTGGTGTCAGGCTCCAGGCCGTGCTGAGGGAGGCGACACTGTTCTGTAACCTGCACCTTGTTATATCAGATTTTACAGGACCATCCACAGCCTGGTGTCAGGCTCCAGGCCGTGCTGAAGGAGGCGACACCGTTCTGTAACCTGCTCCTTGTTATATCAGATTTGACATGACCATCCACAGCCTGGTGTCAGGCTCCAGGTCGTGCTGAAGGAGGCGACACCGTTCTGTAAGCAGCTCCTTGTTACATCAGATTTGACAGGACCATCCACATACTGGTGTCAGGCCCCAGGCCGTGCTGAAGGAGGCGACACCGTTCTGTAACCAGATCCTTGTTATATCAGATTTGACAGGACCACCCACAGCCTGGTGTCAGGCTCCAGGCCGTGCTGAAGGAGGCGATACCGTTCTGTAACCAGCTCCTTGTTATATCAGATTTGACAGGACCATCCACAGCCTGGTGTCAGGCTCCAGGCCGTGCTGAAGGAGGCGACACCGTTCTGTAACCAGCTCCTTGTTATATCAGATTTGACAGGACCATCCACAGCCTGGTGTCAGGCTACAGGCCGTGCTGAAGGAGATGCCACCGTTCTGTAACCAGCACCTTGTTATATCAGATTTGACAGGATCATCCACAGCCTGGTGTCAGGCTCCAGGCCGTGCTGAGGGAGGCGACTCCGTTCTGCAACCAGCTCCTTGTTGCATCAGATTTGACAGGACCATCCACAGCCTGGTGTCAGGCTCCAGGCCGTGCTGAAGGAGGCGACACCGTTCTGTAACCTGCTCCTTGTTATATCAGGTTTGACAGGACCATCCACAGCCTGGTGTCAGGCTCCAGGCCGTGCTGAAGGAGGTGACACCGTTCTGTAACCAGATCCTTGTTATATCAGATTTGACAGGACCATCCACAGCCTGGTGTCAGGCTCCAGGCCGTGCTGTAGGAGGTGACACCGTTCTGTAACCAGCTCCTTTTTATATCAGATTTGACAGGACCATCCACAGCCTGGTGTCAGGCTCCAGGCCGTGCTGAAGGATCTGACACCGTTCTGTAACAAGCACCTTGTTAAATCAGATTTGACAGGACCATCCACAGCCTGGTGTCAGGTTCCAGGCCGTGCTCAAGGAGGCGACACCGTTCTGTAACCAGCTCCTTGTTATATCAGATTTGACAGGACCATCCACAGCCTGGTGTCAGGCTCCAGGCCGGGCTGAAGGAGGTGACACCGTTCTGTAACCAGCACCTTGTTATGTCAGTTAGACAGGACCATCCACAGCCTGGTGTCAGGCTCCAGGCCGTGCTGAAGGATGTGACACCGTTCTGTAACAAGCACCTTGTTATAACAGATTTGACAGGACCATCCACAGCCTGGTGTCAGGCTCCAGGCCGTGCTGAAGGAGGCGACACCGTTCTGTAACCAGCTCCGTGTTATATAAGATTTGACAGGACCATCCACAGCCTGGTGTCAGGCTCCAGGCCGTGCTGAAGGAGGAGACATCGTTTTGTAACCAGCACCTTGTTATATCAGATTTGACAGGACCATCCACAGCCTGGTGTCAGGCTCCAGGCCGTGCTGAAGGAGGCGACACCGTTCTGTAACCAGCTCCTTGTAGTATCAGATTTGACAGGAGCATCCACAGCCTGGTGTCAGGCCCCAGGCCGTGCTGAAGGAGGCGACACCATTCTGTAACCAGCTCCTTGTTATATCAGATTTGACAGGACCACCCACAGCCTGGTGTCAGGCTCCAGGCCGTGCTGAAGGAGGCGACACAGTTCTGTAACCAGCTCCTAGTTATATCAGAATTGACAGGACCATCCACAGCCTGGTGTCAGGATCCAGGCCGTGCTGAAGGAGGCGACACAGTTCTGTAACCAGCTCCTCGTTATATCAGATTTGACAGGACCATCCACAGCCTGGTGTCAGGCTCCAGGCCGTACTGAAGGCGGTGACACCCCTCTGTAACCAGCTCCTTGTTGTATCAGATTTGACAGGACCAACCACAGCCTGGTGTCAGGCTCCAGGCCGTGCTGAAGGAGGCGACACCGTTCTGTAACCAGCACCTTGTTATATCAGATTTGACTGGACCATCCACAGCCTGGTGTCAGGCTCCAGGCCGTGCTGAAGGAGGCTACACCGTTCTGTAACCAGCACCTTGTTATATCAGATTTGACAGGACCATCCACAGCCTGGAGTCAAGCTCCAAGCCGTGCTGAAGGAGGCTACACCGTTCTGTAACCAGCACCTTGTTATATCAGATTTGACAGGACCATTCACAGCCTGGAGTCAGGCTCCAAGCCGTGCTGAAGGCGGCGACACCGTTCTGTAACCAGCACCTTGTTATCTCAGATTTGACAGGACCATCCACAGCCTGGTGTCAGGATCCAGGCCGTGCTGAAGGAGGCGACACCGTTCTGTAACCAGCACCTTGTTATCTCAGATTTGACAGGACCATCCACAGCCTGGTGTCAGGCTCCAGGCCGTGCTGAAGGAGATCACACCGTTCTGTAACCAACTCCTTGTTATATCAGATTTGACAGGACCATCCACAGCTTGGTCTCAGGCTCCAGACCGTGCTGAAGGAGGCGACACCGTTCTGTAACCAGCTCCATGTTGTATCAGATTTGACAGGACCATCCACAGCCTGGTGTCAGGCTCCAGGCCGTGCTGAAGGAGGCGACACCGTTCTGTAACCAGCTCCTTGTTGTATCAGATTTGACAGGACCATCCACAGCCTGGTGTCAGGCTCCAGGCCGTGCTGAAGGAGGTGACAGCGTTCTGTAACCAGCTCCTTGTTATATCAGATTTGACAGCACCATCCACAGCCTGGTGTCAGGCTCCAGGCCGTGCTGAAGGAGGCGACACAGTTCTGTAACCAGCTCCTTGTTATATCAGATTTGACAGGACCATCCACAGCCTGGTGTCAGGCTCCAGGCCGTACTGAAGGAGGTGACACCGCTCTGTAACCAGCTCATTGTTGTAACAGATTTGACAGGACCATCCACAGTCTGGTGTCAGGCTCCAGGCCGTGCTGAAGGAGGCGACACCGTTCTGTAACCAGCACCTTGTTATATCAGATATGACAGGACCATCTACAGCCTGGTGTCAGGCTCCAGGCCGAGCTGAAGGAGGTGACACCGTTCTGTAACCAGCTCCTTGTTATATCAGATTTGACAGGACCATCCACAGCCTGGTGTCAGGCTCCAGGCCGTGCTGAAGGAGGTGACACCGTTCTGTAACCAGCTCCTTGTTATATCAGATTTGACAGGACCATCCACTGCCTGGTGTCAGACTCCAGGCCGTGCTTAAGGAGGCGACACCGTTCTGTAACTAGCACCTTGTTATATCAGATTTGACAGGATCATCCACAGCCTGGTGTCAGGCTCCAGGCCGTGCTGAGGGAGGCGACACCGTTCTGCAACCTGCACCTTGTTATATCAGATTTGACAGGACCATCCACAGCCTGGTGTCAGGCTCCAGGCCGTGCTGAAGGAGGCGACACCGTTCTGTAACCAGCTCCTTGTTATATCAGATTTGAGAGGACCATCCACAGCCTGGTGTCAGGCTCCAGGCCGTGCTGAAGGAGGCGACACGGTTCTGTAACCAGCTCCTTGTTATATCAGATTTGACAGGACCATCCACATCCTGGTGTCAGGCTACAGGCCGTGCTGATGGAGGCGACACCGTTCTGTAACCAGCTCCGTGTTATATCAGATTTGACAGGACCATCCACAGCCTGGTGTCAGGCTCCAGGCCGTGCTGAAGGAGGCGACACCGTTCTGTAACCAGCTCCTTGTTATATCAGATTTGAGAGGACCATCCACAGCCTGGTGTCAGGCTCCAGGCCGTGCTGAAGGAGGCGACACGGTTCTGTAACTAGCTCCTTGTTATATCAGATTTGACAGGACCATCCACAGCCTGGTGTCAGGCTACAGGCCGTGCTGATGGAGGCGACACCGTTCTGTAACCAGCTCCGTGTTATATCAGATTTGACAGGACCATCCACAGCCTGGTGTCAGGCTCCAGGCCGTGCTGAAGGAGGCGACACCGTTCTGTAACCTGCTCCGTGTTATATCAGATTTGACAGGACCATCCACAGTCTGGTGTCAGGCTCCAGGCCGTTCTGAAGGAGGTGACACCGTTCTGTAACCAGCTCATTGTTGTATCAGATTAGACAGGACGATCCACATCCTGGTGTCAGGCTCCAGGCCGTGCTGAAGGAGGCGACACCGTTCTGTAACTAGCACCTTGTTATATCAGATTTGACAGGACCATCCACCGCCTGGTGTCAGACTCCAGGCCGTGCTGAAGGAGGTGACACCATTCTGTAACCAGCTCCTTGTTATATCAGATTTGACAGGACCATCCACAGACTGGTGTCAGGCTCCAGGCCGTGCTGAAGGAGGCGACACCGTTCTGTAACCAGCTCCTTGTTATATCAGATTTGACAGGACCATCCACAGCCTGGTGTCAGGCTCCAGGCCGTGCTGAAGGAGGCGACACCGCACTGTAACCAGAACCTTGTTATATCAGATTTGACAGGACCACCCACAGCCTGGTGTCAGGCTCCAGGCCGTGCTGAAGGAGGCGATACCGTTCTGTAATCAGCTCCTTGTTATATCAGATTTGACAGGACCATCCACAGCCTGGTGTCAGGCTCTAGGCCGTGCTGAAGGAGGCGACACCGTTCTGTAACCAGCTCCTTGTTATATCAGATTTGACAGGACCATCCACAGCCTGGTGTCATGCTACAGGCCGTGCTGATGGAGGCGACACCGTTCTGTAACCAGCTCCTTGTTATATCAGATTTGACAGGACCATCCACAGCCTGGTGTCAGGCTCCAGACCGTGCTGAAGGAGGCGACACGGTTCTGTAACTAGCACCGTGTTATATCAGATTTGACAGGACCATCCACAGTCTGGTGTCAGACTCCAGGCCGTGCTGAAGGAGGTGACACCGTTCTGTAACCAGCTCCTTGTTATATCAGATTTGTCAGGACCATCCACAGCCTGGAGTCAGGCTCCAAGCCGTGCTGAAGGAGGCGACACCGTACTGTAACCAGCACCGTGTTATATGAGATTTGACAGGACCATCCACAGTCTGGTGTCAGGCTCCAGGCCGTGCTGAAGGAGGCGATACCGTTCTGTAACCAGCTCTTTGTTATATCAGATTTGACAGGACCATCCACAGCCTGGTGTCAGGCTCCAGGCCGTGCTGAAGGAGGCGACACCGTTCTGTAACCAGCTCCTTGTTATATCAGATTTGACAGGACCATCCACAGCCTGGTGTCAGGCTCCAGGCCGTGCTGAAGGAGGCGACACCGTTCTGTAACCAGCTCCTTGTTATGTCAGATTTGACAGGACCATCCACAGCCTGGTGTCAGGCTCCAGGCCGTGCTGAAGGAGGCGACACCGTTCTGTAACCAGCACCTTGTTATATCAGGTTTGACAGGACCACCCACAGCCTGGTGTCAGGCTCCAGGCCGTGCTGAAGGAGGCGACACCGTTCTGTAACCAGCTCCTTGTTATATCAGATTTGACAGGACCATCCACAGCCTGGTGTTAGGCTCCAGGCCGTGCTGAAGGAGGCGTCACCGTTCTGTAACCAGCTCCGTGTTATTTCAGATTTGATAGGACCATCCACAGCCTGGTGTCAGGCTCCAGGCCGTGCTGAAGGAGGCGATACGGTTCTGTAACTAGCACCGTGTTATATCAGATTTGACAGGACCATCCACAGCCTGGTGTCAGTCTCCAGGCCGTGCTGAAGGTGATGACACCATTCTGTAACCAGCTAATTGTTATATCAGATTTGACAGGACCATCCACTTCCTGGTGTCAGGCTCCAGACCGTGCTGAAGGAGATGACACCTTTCTGTAAAAAGCTCCTTGTTCTATCAGATTTGACAGGACCATCCACAGCCTGGTGTCAGGCTCCAGGCCGTGCTGAAGGAGGTGACACCGTTCTGTAACCAGCACCGTGTTATATCAGATTTGACAGGACCATCCACAGCCTGGTGTCAGGCTCCAGGCCGTGCTGAAGGACGTGACACTGTTCTGTAACAAGCACCTTGTTATATCAGATTTGACAGGACCATCCACAGCCTGGTGTCAGGCTCCAGTCCGTGCTGAAGGAGGCGACACCGTTCTGTAACCAGCTCCTTGTTATATCAGATTTGACAGGACCATCCACAGCCTGGTGTCAGGCTCCAGTCCGTGCTGAAGGAGGTGACACCGTTCTGTAACCAGCACCTTGTTATGTCAGTTTGACAGGACCATCCACAGCCTGGTGTCAGGCTCCAGGCCGTGCAGAAGGATGTGAAACTGTTCTGTAACAAGCACCTTGTTATATCAGATTTGACAGGACCATCCACAGCCTGGTGTCAGGTTCCAGGCCGTGCTGAAGGAGGCTACACCGTTCTGTAACCAGCTCCTTGTTATATAAGATTTGACAGGACCATCCACAGCCTGGTGTCAGGCTCCAGGCCGTGCTGAAGGAGGCGACATCGTTCTGTAACCAGCACCTTGTTAAATCAGATTTGACAGGACCATCAACAGCCTGGTGTCAGGCTCCAGGCCGTGCTGAAGGAGGCGACACCGTTCTGTAACCAGCTCCTTGTAGTATCAGATTTGACAGGAGCATCCACAGCCTGGTGTCAGGCCCCAGGCCGTGCTGAAGGAGGCGACACGGTTCTGTAACCAGCTCCTTGTTATATCAGATTTGACAGGACCATTCACAGCCTGGTGTCAGGCTCCAGGCCGTGCTGAAGGAGGCGACACAGTTCTGTAACCAGCTCCTAGTTATATCCCATTTGACAGGACCATCCACAGCCTGGTGTCAGGCCCCAGGCCGTGCTGAAGGAGGCGACACCGTTCTGTAACCAGCACCGTGTTATATCAGATTTGACAGGACCATCCACAGCCTGGTGTCAGACTCCAGACCGTGCTGAAGGAGGTGACACCGTTCTGTAACCAGCTCCTTGTTATATCAGATTTGACAGGACCATCCAAAGCCTGGAGTCAGGCTCCAAGCCGTGCTGAAGGAGGCGACACCGTTCTGTAACCAGCACCGTGTTATATCAGATTTGACAGGACCATCCACAGCCTGGTGTCAGGCTCCAGGCCGTGCTGAAGGAGGTGACACCGTTCTGTAACCAGCACCTTGTTATATCAGATTTGACAGGACCATCCACAGCCTGGTGTCAGGCTCCAGGCCGTGCTGAAGGTGATGACACCGTTCTGTAACCAGCACCTTGTTATATTAGATTTGACAGGACCATCCACAGCCTGGTGTCAGGCTCCAGGCCGTGCTGAAGGAGGCGACACCGTTCTGTAACCAAATAATTGTTATATCAGATTTGACAGGACCATCCACATCCTGGTCTCAGGCTCCTGACCGTGCTGAAGGAGATGACACCGTTCTGTAACCAGCACCGTGTTATATCAGATTTGACAGGACCATCCACAGCCTGGTGTCAGGCTCCAGGCCGTGCTGAAGGAGGTGACACTGTTCTGTAACAAGCACCTTGTTATATCAGATTTGACAGGACCATCCACAGCCTGGTGTCAGGCTCCAGGCCGTGCTGAAGGAGGCGACACCGTTCTGTAACCAACTCCTTGTTATATCAGATTCGACAGGACCATCCACAGCCTGGTGTCAGGCTCCAGGCCGTGCTGAAGGAGGTGACACCGTTCTGTAACCAGCACCTTGTTATGTCAGTTTGACAGGACCATCCACAGCCTGGTGTCAGGCTCCAGGCCGTGCTGAAGGATGTGACACTGTTCTGTAACAAGCACCTTGTTATATCAGATTTGACAGGACCATCCACAGCCTAGTGTCAGGTTCCAGGCCGTGCTGAAGGAGGCTACACCGTTCTGTAACCAGCTCCTTGTTGTATCAGATTTGACAGGACCATCCACAGCCTGGTGTCAGGCTCCAGGCCGTGCTGAAGGAGGTGACAGCGTTCTGTAACCAGCTCCTTGTTATATCAGATTTGACAGCACCATCCACAGCCTGGTGTCAGGCTCCAGGCCGTGCTGAAGGAGGCGACACAGTTCTGTAACCAGCTCCTTGTTATATCAGATTTGACAGGACCATCCACAGCCTGGTGTCAGGCTCCAGGCCGTACTGAAGGAGGTGACACCATTCTGTAACCAGCTCATTGTTGTAACAGATTTGACAGGACCATCCACAGTCTGGTGTCAGGCTCCAGGCCGTGCTGAAGGAGGCGACACCGTTCTGTAACCAGCACCTTGTTATATCAGATATGACAGGACCATCTACAGCCTGGTTTCAGGCTCCAGGCCGTGCTTAAGGAGGCGACACCGTTCTGTAACTAGCACCTTGTTATATCAGATTTGACAGGACCATCCACAGCCTGGTGTCAGGTTCCAGGCCGTGCTCAAGGAGGCGACACCGTTCTGTAACCAGCTCCTTGTTATATCAGATTTGACAGGACCATCCACAGCCTGGTGTCAGGCTCCAGGCCGGGCTGAAGGAGGTGACACCGTTCTGTAACCAGCACCTTGTTATGTCAGTTAGACAGGACCATCCACAGCCTGGTGTCAGGCTCCAGGCCGTGCTGAAGGATGTGACACCGTTCTGTAACAAGCACCTTGTTATATCAGATTTGACAGGACCATCCACAGCCTGGTGTCAGGCTCCAGGCCGTGCTGAAGGAGGCGACACCGTTCTGTAACCAGCTCCGTGTTATATAAGATTTGACAGGACCATCCACAGCCTGGTGTCAGGCTCCAGGCCGTGCTGAAGGAGGAGACATCGTTCTGTAACCAGCACCTTGTTATATCAGATTTGACAGGACCATCCACAGCCTGGTGTCAGGCTCCAGGCCGTGCTGAAGGAGGCGACACCGTTCTGTAACCAGCTCCTTGTAGTATCAGATTTGACAGGAGCATCCACAGCCTGGTGTCAGGCCCCAGGCAGTGCTGAAGGAGGCGACACCATTCTGTAACCAGCTCCTTGTTATATCAGATTTGACAGGACCACCCACAGCCTGGTGTCAGGCTCCAGGCCGTGCTGAAGGAGGCGACACAGTTCTGTAACCAGCTCCTAGTTATATCAGATTTGACAGGACCATCCACAGCCTGGTGTCAGGCTCCAGGCCGTGCTGAAGGAGGCGACACAGTTCTGTAACCAGCTCCTCGTTATATCAGATTTGACAGGACCATCCACAGCCTGGTGTCAGGCTCCAGGCCGTTCTGAAGGCGGTGACACCCCTCTGTAACCAGCTCCTTGTTGTATCAGATTTGACAGGACCAACCACAGCCTGGTGTCAGGCTCCAGTCCGTGCTGAAGGAGGCGACACCGTTCTGTAACCAGCACCTTGTTATATCAGATTTGACTGGACCATCCACAGCCTGGTGTCAGGCTCCAGGCCGTGCTGAAGGAGGCTACACCGTTCTGTAACCAGCACCTTGTTATATCAGATTTGACAGGACCATCCACAGCCTGGAGTCAGGCTCCAAGCCGTGCTGAAGGAGGCGACACCGTTCTGTAACCAGCACCTTGTTATCTCAGATTTGACAGGACCATCCACAGCCTGGTGTCAGGATCCAGGCCGTGCTGAAGGAGGCGACACCGTTCTGTAACCAGCACCTTGTTATCTCAGATTTGACAGGACCATCCACAGCCTGGAGTCAGGCTCCAAGCCGTGCTGAAGGAGGCGACACCGTTCTGTAACCAGCACCTTGTTATCTCAGATTTGACAGGACCATCCACAGCCTGGTGTCAGGATCCAGGCCGTGCTGAAGGAGGCGACACCGTTCTGTAACCAGCACCTTGTTATCTCAGATTTGACAGGACCATCCACAGCCTGGTGTCAGGCTCCAGGCCGTGCTGAAGGAGATGACACCGTTCTGTAACCAACTCCTTGTTATATCAGATTTGACAGGACCATCCACAGCTTGGTCTCAGGCTCCAGACCGTGCTGAAGGAGGCGACACCGTTCTGTAACCAGCTCCATGTTGTATCAGATTTGACAGGACCATCCACAGCCTGGTGTCAGGCTCCAGGCCGTGCTGAAGGAGGCGACACCGTTCTGTAACCAGCTCCTTGTTATATCAGATTTGACAGCACCATCCACAGCCTGGTGTCAGGCTCCAGGCCGTGCTGAAGGAGGCGACACAGTTCTGTAACCAGCTCCTTGTTATATCAGATTTGACAGGACCATCCACAGCCTGGTGTCAGGCTCCAGGCCGTACTAAAGGAGGTGACACCGTTCTGTAACCAGCTCATCGTTGTAACAGATTTGACAGGACCATCCACAGTCTGGTGTCAGGCTCCAGGCCGTGCTGAAGGAGGCGACACCGTTCTGTAACCAGCACCTTGTTATATCAGATATGACAGGACCATCTACAGCCTGGTGTCAGGCTCCAGGCCGTGCTTAAGGAGGCGACACCGTTCTGTAACTAGCACCTTGTTATATCAGATTTGACAGGACCATCCACAGCCTGGTGTCAGGCTCCAGGCCGTGCTGAAGGAGGCGACACCGTTCTGTAACGAGCTCCTTGTTATATCAGATTTGACAGGACCATCCACAGCCTGTTGTCAGGCTCCAGGCCATGCTGAAGGAGGCGACACCGTTCTGCAACCTGCACCTTGTTATATCAGATTTGACAGGACCATCCACAGCCTGGTGTCAGGCTCCAGGCCATGCTGAAGGAGGCGACACCGTTCTGTAACGAGCTCCTTGTTATATCAGATTTGAGAGGACCATCCACAGCCTGGTGTCAGGCTCCAGGCCGTGCTGAAGGAGGCGACACGGTTCTGTAACCAGCTCCTTGTTATATCAGATTTGACAGGACCATCCACATCCTGGTGTCAGGCTACAGGCCGTGCTGATGGAGGCGACACCGTTCTGTAACCAGCTCCGTGTTATATCAGATTTGACAGGACCATCCACAGCCTGGTGTCAGGCTCCAGGCAGTGCTGAAGGAGGCGACACCGTTCTGTAACCAGCTCCTTGTTATATCAGATTTGAGAGGACCATCCGCAGCCTGGTGTCAGGCTCCAGGCCGTGCTGAAGGAGGCGACACGGTTCTGTAACTAGCTCCTTGTTATATCAGATTTGACAGGACCATCCACAGCCTGGTGTCAGGCTACAGGCCGTGCTGATGGAGGCGACACCGTTCTGTAACCAGCTCCTTGTTATATCAGATTTGACAGGACCATCCACCGCCTGGTGTCAGACTCCAGGCCGTGCTGAAGGAGGTGACACCATTCTGTAACCAGCTCCTTGTTATATCAGATTTGACAGGACCATCCACAGACTGGTGTCAGGCTCCAGGCCGTGCTTAAGGAGGCGACACCGTTCTGTAACTAGCACCTTGTTATATCAGATTTGACAGGACCATCCACAGCCTGGTGTCAGGCTCCAGGCCGTGCTGAAGGAGGCGACACCGTTCTGTAACGAGCTCCTTGTTATATCAGATTTGACAGGACCATCCACAGCCTGTTGTCAGGCTCCAGGCCATGCTGAAGGAGGCGACACCGTTCTGCAACCTGCACCTTGTTATATCAGATTTGACAGGACCATCCACAGCCTGGTGTCAGGCTCCAGGCCATGCTGAAGGAGGCGACACCGTTCTGTAACGAGCTCCTTGTTATATCAGATTTGAGAGGACCATCCACAGCCTGGTGTCAGGCTCCAGGCCGTGCTGAAGGAGGCGACACGGTTCTGTAACCAGCTCCTTGTTATATCAGATTTGACAGGACCATCCACATCCTGGTGTCAGGCTACAGGCCGTGCTGATGGAGGCGACACCGTTCTGTAACCAGCTCCGTGTTATATCAGATTTGACAGGACCATCCACAGCCTGGTGTCAGGCTCCAGGCCGTGCTGAAGGAGGCGACACCGTTCTGTAACCAGCTCCTTGTTATATCAGATTTGAGAGGACCATCCACAGCCTGGTGTCAGGCTCCAGGCCGTGCTGAAGGAGGCGACACCGTTCTGTAACTAGCTCCTTGTTATATCAGATTTGACAGGACCATCCACAGCCTGGTGTCAGGCTACAGGCCGTGCTGATGGAGGCGACACCGTTCTGTAACCAGCTCCGTGTTATATCAGATTTGACAGGACCATCCACAGCCTGGTGTCAGGCTCCAGGCCGTGCTGAAGGAGGCGACACCGTTCTGTAACCTGCTCCGTGTTATATCAGATTTGACAGGACCATCCACAGCCTGGTGTCAGACTCCAGGCCGTGCTGAAGGAGGTGACACCATTCTGTAACTAGCACCTTGTTATATCAGATTTGACAGGACCATCCACCGCCTGGTGTCAGACTCCAGGCCGTGCTGAAGGAGGTGACACCATTCTGTAACCAGCTCCTTGTTATATCAGATTTGACAGGACCATCCACAGACTGGTGTCAGGCTCCAGGCCGTGCTGAAGGAGGCGACACCGTTCTGTAACCAGCTCCTTGTTATATCAGATTTGACAGGACCATCCACAGCCTGGTGTCAGGCTCCAGGCCGTGCTGAAGGAGGCGACACCGCACTGTAACCAGAACCTTGTTATATCAGATTTGACAGGACCACCCACAGCCTGGTGTCAGGCTCCAGGCCGTGCTGAAGGAGGCGATACCGTTCTGTAATCAGCTCCTTGTTATATCAGATTTGACAGGACCATCCACAGCCTGGTGTCAGGCTCCAGGCCGTGCTGAAGGAGGCGACACTGTTCTGTAACCAGCTCCTTGTTATATCAGATTTGACAGGACCATCCACAGCCTGGTGTCATGCTACAGGCCGTGCTGATGGAGGCGACACCGTTCTGTAACGAGCTCCGTGTTATATCAGATTTGTTAGGACCATCCACAGCCTGGTGTCAGGCTCCAGACCGTGCTGAAGGAGGCGACACCGTTCTGTAACCAGCTCCTTGTAGTATCAGATTTGACAGGAGCATCCACAGCCTGGTGTCAGGCCCCAGGCCGTGCTGAAGGAGGCGACACCGTTCTGTAACCAGCTCCTTGTTATATCAGATTTGACAGGACCATTCACAGCCTGGTGTCAGGCTCCAGGCCGTGCTGAAGGAGGCGACACAGTTCTGTAACCAGCTCCTAGTTATATCCCATTTGACAGGACCATCCACAGCCTGGTGTCAGGCCCCAGGCCGTGCTGAAGGAGGCGACACCGTTCTGTAACCAGCACCGTGTTATATCAGATTTGACAGGACCATCCACAGCCTGGTGTCAGACTCCAGACCGTGCTGAAGGAGGTGACACCGTTCTGTAACCAGCTCCTTGTTATATCAGATTTGACAGGACCATCCAAAGCCTGGAGTCAGGCTCCAAGCCGTGCTGAAGGAGGCGACACCGTTCTGTAACCAGCACCGTGTTATATCAGATTTGACAGGACCATCCACAGCCTGGTGTCAGACTCCAGGCCGTGCTGAAGGAGGTGACACCGTTCCTTAACCAGCTCCTTGTTATATCAGATTTGACAGGACCATCCACAGCCTGGTGTCAGGCTCCAGGCCGTGCTGAAGGAGGTGACACCGTTCTGTAACCAGCACCTTGTTATATCAGATTTGACAGGACCATCCACAGCCTGGTGTCAGGCTCCAGGCCGTGCTGAAGGAGGCGACACGGTTCTGTAACCAGCTCCTTGTTATATCAGATTTGACAGGACCATCCACATCCTGGTGTCAGGCTACAGGCCGTGCTGATGGAGGCGACACCGTTCTGTAACCAGCTCCGTGTTATATCAGATTTGACAGGACCATCCACGGCCTGGTGTCAGGCTCCAGGCCGTGCTGAAGGAGGCGACACCGTTCTGTAACCTGCTCCGTGTTATATCAGATTTGACAGGACCATCCACAGCCTGGTGTCAGACTCCAGGCCGTGCTGAAGGAGGTGACACCATTCTGTAACTAGCACCTTGTTATATCAGATTTGACAGGACCATCCACCGCCTGGTGTCAGACTCCAGGCCGTGCTGAAGGAGGTGACACCATTCTGTAACCAGCTCCTTGTTATATCAGATTTGACAGGACCATCCACAGACTGGTGTCAGGCTCCAGGCCGTGCTGAAGGAGGCGACACCGTTCTGTAACCAGCTCCTTGTTATATCAGATTTGACAGGACCATCCACAGCCTGGTGTCAGGCTCCAGGCCGTGCTGAAGGAGGCGACACCGCACTGTAACCAGAACCTTGTTATATCAGATTTGACAGGACCACCCACAGCCTGGTGTCAGGCTCCAGGCCGTGCTGAAGGAGGCGATACCGTTCTGTAATCAGCTCCTTGTTATATCAGATTTGACAGGACCATCCACAGCCTGGTGTCAGGCTCCAGGCCGTGCTGAAGGAGGCGACACCGTTCTGTAACCAGCTCCTTGTTATATCAGATTTGACAGGACCATCCACAGCCTGGTGTCATGCTACAGGCCGTGCTGATGGAGGCGACACCGTTCTGTAACGAGCTCCGTGTTATATCAGATTTGATAGGACCATCCACAGCCTGGTGTCAGGCTCCAGACCGTGCTGAAGGAGGCGACACCGTTCTGTAACCAGCTCCTTGTTATATCAGATTTGACAGGACCATCCAAAGCCTGGAGTCAGGCTCCAAGCCGTGCTGAAGGAGGCGACACCGTTCTGTAACCAGCACCGTGTTATATTAGATTTGACAGGACCATCCACAGCCTGGTGTCAGACTCCAGGCCGTGCTGAAGGAGGTGACACCGTTCCTTAACCAGCTCCTTGTTATATCAGATTTGACAGGACCATCCACAGCCTGGTGTCAGGCTCCAGGCCGTGCTGAAGGAGGTGACACCGTTCTGTAACCAGCACCTTGTTATATCAGATTTGACAGGACCATCCACAGCCTGGTGTCAGGCTCCAGGCCGTGCTGAAGGTGATGACACCGTTCTGTAACCAGCACCTTGTTGTATCAGATTTGACAGGACCATCCACAGCCTGGTGTCAGGCTCCAGGCCGTGCTGAAGGAGGCGACACCGTTCTGTAACCAACTCCTTGTTATATCAGATTTGACAGGACCATCCACAGCCTGGTGTCAGGCTCCAGGCCGTGCTGAAGGAGGTGACACCGTTCTGTAACCAGCACCTTGTTATGTCAGTTTGACAGGACCATCCACAGCCTGGTGTCATGCTCCAGGCCGTGCTGAAGGATGTGACACTGTTCTGTAACAAGCACCTTGTTATATCAGATTTGACAGGACCATCCACAGCCTAGTGTCAGGTTCCAGGCCGTGCTGAAGGAGGCTACACCGTTCTGTAACCAGCTCCTTGTTGTATCAGATTTGACAGGACCATCCACAGCCTGGTGTCAGGCTCCAGGCCGTGCTGAAGGAGGTGACAGCGTTCTGTAACCAGCTCCTTGTTATATCAGATTTGACATCACCATCCACAGCCTGGTGTCAGGCTCCAGGCCGTGCTGAAGGAGGCGACACAGTTCTGTAACCAGCTCCTTGTCATATCAGATTTGACAGGACCATCCACAGCCTGGTGTCAGGCTCCAGGCCGTACTGAAGGAGGTGACACCATTCTGTAACCAGCTCATTGTTGTAACAGATTTGACAGGACCATCCACAGTCTGGTGTCAGGCTCCAGGCCGTGCTGAAGGAGGCGACACCGTTCTGTAACCAGCACCTTGTTATATCAGATATGACAGGACCATCTACAGCCTGGTGTCAGGCTCCAGGCCGTGCTTAAGGAGGCGACACCGTTCTGTAACTAGCACCTTGTTATATCAGATTTGACAGGACCATCCACAGCCTGGTGTCAGGTTCCAGGCCGTGCTCAAGGAGGCGACACCGTTCTGTAACCAGCTCCTTGTTATATCAGATTTGACAGGACCATCCACAGCCTGGTGTCAGGCTCCAGGCCGGGCTGAAGGAGGTGACACCGTTCTGTAACAAGCACCTTGTTATATCAGATTTGACAGGACCATCCACAGCCTGGTGTCAGGCTCCAGGCCGTGCTGAAGGAGGCGACACCGTTCTGTAACCAGCTCCGTGTTATATAAGATTTGACAGGACCATCCACAGCCTGGTGTCAGGCTCCAGGCCGTGCTGAAGGAGGAGACATCGTTCTGTAACCAGCACCTTGTTATATCAGATTTGACAGGACCATCCACAGCCTGGTGTCAGGCTCCAGGCCGTGCTGAAGGAGGCGACACCGTTCTGTAACCAGCTCCTTGTAGTATCAGATTTGACAGGAGCATCCACAGCCTGGTGTCAGGCCCCAGGCAGTGCTGAAGGAGGCGACACCATTCTGTAACCAGCTCCTTGTTATATCAGATTTGACAGAACCACCCACAGCCTGGTGTCAGGCCCCAGGCCGTGCTGAAGGAGGCGACACAGTTCTGTAACCAGCTCCTAGTTATATCAGATTTGACAGGACCATCCACAGCCTGGTGTCAGGCTCCAGGCCGTGCTGAAGGAGGCGACACAGTTCTGTAACCAGCTCCTCGTTATATCAGATTTGACAGGACCATCCACAGCCTGGTGTCAGGCTCCAGGCCGTACTGAAGGCGGTGACACCCCTCTGTAACCAGCTCCTTGTTGTATCAGATTTGACAGGACCAACCACAGCCTGGTGTCAGGCTCCAGGCCGTGCTGAAGGAGGCGACACCGTTCTGTAACCAGCACCTTGTTATATCAGATTTGACTGGACCATCCACAGCCTGGTGTCAGGCTCCAGGCCGTGCTGAAGGAGGCTACACCGTTCTGTAACCAGCACCTTGTTATATCAGATTTGACAGGACCATCCACAGCCTGGAGTCAGGCTCCAAGCCGTGCTGAAGGAGGCGACACCGTTCTGTAACCAGCACCTTGTTATCTCAGATTTGACAGGACCATCCACAGCCTGGTGTCAGGATCCAGGCCGTGCTGAAGGAGGCGACACCGTTCTGTAACCAGCACCTTGTTATCTCAGATTTGACAGGACCATCCACAGCCTGGAGTCAGGCTCCAAGCCTTGCTGAAGGAGGCGACACCGTTCTGTAACCAGCACCTTGTTATCTCAGATTTGACAGGACCATCCACAGCCTGGTGTCAGGATCCAGGCCGTGCTGAAGGAGGCGACACCGTTCTGTAACCAGCACCTTGTTATCTCAGATTTGACAGGACCATCCACAGCCTGGTGTCAGGCTCCAGGCCGTGCTGAAGGAGATGACACCGTTCTGTAACCAGCTCCATGTTGTATCAGATTTGACAGCACCATCCACAGCCTGGTGTCAGGCTCCAGGCCGTGCTGAAGGAGGCGACACAGTTCTGTAACCAGCTCCTTGTCATATCAGATTTGACAGGACCATCCACAGCCTGGTGTCAGGCTCCAGGCCGTACTGAAGGAGGTGACACCATTCTGTAACCAGCTCATTGTTGTAACAGATTTGACAGGACCATCCACAGCCTGGTGTCAGGCTCCAGGCCGTGCTGAAGGAGGTGACACCGTTCTGTAACCAGCACCTTGTTATATCAGATTTGACAGGACCATCCACAGCCTGGTGTCAGGCTCCAGGCCGTGCTGAAGGTGATGACACCGTTCTGTAACCAGCACCTTGTTGTATCAGATTTGACAGGACCATCCACAGCCTGGTGTCAGGCTCCAGGCCGTGCTGAAGGAGGCGACACCGTTCTGTAACCAACTCCTTGTTATATCAGATTTGACAGGACCATCCACAGCCTGGTGTCAGGCTCCAGGCCGTGCTGAAGGAGGTGACACCGTTCTGTAACCAGCACCTTGTTATGTCAGTTTGACAGGACCATCCACAGCCTGGTGTCATGCTCCAGACCGTGCTGAAGGATGTGACACTGTTCTGTAACAAGCACCTTGTTATATCAGATTTGACAGGACCATCCACAGCCTAGTGTCAGGTTCCAGGCCGTGCTGAAGGAGGCTACACCGTTCTGTAACCAGCTCCTTGTTGTATCAGATTTGACAGGACCATCCACAGCCTGGTGTCAGGCTCCAGGCCGTGCTGAAGGAGGTGACAGCGTTCTGTAACCAGCTCCTTGTTATATCAGATTTGACAGCACCATCCACAGCCTGGTGTCAGGCTCCAGGCCGTGCTGAAGGAGGCGACACAGTTCTGTAACCAGCTCCTTGTCATATCAGATTTGACAGGACCATCCACAGCCTGGTGTCAGGCTCCAGGCCGTACTGAAGGAGGTGACACCATTCTGTAACCAGCTCATTGTTGTAACAGATTTGACAGGACCATCCACAGTCTGGTGTCAGGCTCCAGGCCTTGCTGAAGGAGGCGACACCGTTCTGTAACCAGCACCTTGTTATATCAGATATGACAGGACCATCTACAGCCTGGTGTCAGGCTCCAGGCCGTGCTTAAGGAGGCGACACCGTTCTGTAACTAGCACCTTGTTATATCAGATTTGACAGGACCATCCACAGCCTGGTGTCAGGTTCCAGGCCGTGCTCAAGGAGGCGACACCGTTCTGTAACCAGCTCCTTGTTATATCAGATTTGACAGGACCATCCACAGCCTGGTGTCAGGCTCCAGGCCGGGCTGAAGGAGGTGACACCGTTCTGTAACAAGCACCTTGTTATATCAGATTTGACAGGACCATCCACAGCCTGGTGTCAGGCTCCAGGCCGTGCTGAAGGAGGCGACACCGTTCTGTAACCAGCTCCGTGTTATATAAGATTTGACAGGACCATCCACAGCCTGGTGTCAGGCTCCAGGCCGTGCTGAAGGAGGAGACATCGTTCTGTAACCAGCACCTTGTTATATCAGATTTGACAGGACCATCCACAGCCTGGTGTCAGGCTCCAGGCCGTGCTGAAGGAGGCGACACCGTTCTGTAACCAGCTCCTTGTAGTATCAGATTTGACAGGAGCATCCACAGCCTGGTGTCAGGCCCCAGGCAGTGCTGAAGGAGGCGACACCATTCTGTAACCAGCTCCTTGTTATATCAGATTTGACAGAACCACCCACAGCCTGGTGTCAGGCCCCAGGCCGTGCTGAAGGAGGCGACACAGTTCTGTAACCAGCTCCTAGTTATATCAGATTTGACAGGACCATCCACAGCCTGGTGTCAGGCTCCAGGCCGTGCTGAAGGAGGCGACACAGTTCTGTAACCAGCTCCTCGTTATATCAGATTTGACAGGACCATCCACAGCCTGGTGTCAGGCTCCAGGCCGTACTGAAGGCGGTGACACCCCTCTGTAACCAGCTCCTTGTTGTATCAGATTTGACAGGACCAACCACAGCCTGGTGTCAGGCTCCAGGCAGTGCTGAAGGAGGCGACACCGTTCTGTAACCAGCACCTTGTTATATCAGATTTGACTGGACCATCCACAGCCTGGTGTCAGGCTCCAGGCCGTGCTGAAGGAGGCTACACCGTTCTGTAACCAGCACCTTGTTATATCAGATTTGACAGGACCATCCACAGCCTGGAGTCAGGCTCCAAGCCGTGCTGAAGGAGGCGACACCGTTCTGTAACCAGCACCTTGTTATCTCAGATTTGACAGGACCATCCACAGCCTGGTGTCAGGATCCAGGCCGTGCTGAAGGAGGCGACACCGTTCTGTAACCAGCACCTTGTTATCTCAGATTTGACAGGACCATCCACAGCCTGGAGTCAGGCTCCAAGCCGTGCTGAAGGAGGCGACACCGTTCTGTAACCAGCACCTTGTTATCTCAGATTTGACAGGACCATCCACAGCCTGGTGTCAGGATCCAGGCCGTGCTGAAGGAGGCGACACCGTTCTGTAACCAGCACCTTGTTATCTCAGATTTGACAGGACCATCCACAGCCTGGTGTCAGGCTCCAGGCCGTGCTGAAGGAGATGACACCGTTCTGTAACCAGCTCCATGTTGTATCAGATTTGACAGGACCATCCACAGCCTGGTGTCAGGCTCCAGGCCGTGCTGAAGGAGGCGACACCGTTCTGTAACCAGCTCCTTGTTATATCAGATTTGACAGCACCATCCACAGCCTGGTGTCAGGCTCCAGGCCGTGCTGAAGGAGGCGACACAGTTCTGTAACCAGCTCCTTGTTATATCAGATTTGACAGGACCATCCACAGCCTGGTGTCAGGCTCCAGGCCGTACTGAAGGAGGTGACACCGTTCTGTAACCAGCTCATTGTTGTAACAGATTTGACAGGACCATCCACAGTCTGGTGTCAGGCTCCAGGCCGTGCTGAAGGAGGCGACACCGTTCTGTAACCAGCACCTTGTTATATCAGATATGACAGGACCATCTACAGCCTGGTGTCAGGCTCCAGGCCGTGCTTAAGGAGGCGACACCGTTCTGTAACTAGCACCTTGTTATATCAGATTTGACAGGACCATCCACAGCCTGGTGTCAGGCTCCAGGCCGTGCTGAAGGAGGCGACACCGTTCTGTAACGAGCTCCTTGTTATATCAGATTTGACAGGACCATCCACAGCCTGTTGTCAGGCTCCAGGCCATGCTGAAGGAGGCGACACCGTTCTGCAACCTGCACCTTGTTATATCAGATTTGACAGGACCATCCACAGCCTGGTGTCAGGCTCCAGGCCATGCTGAAGGAGGCGACACCGTTCTGTAACGAGCTCCTTGTTATATCAGATTTGAGAGGACCATCCACAGCCTGGTGTCAGGCTCCAGGCCGTGCTGAAGGAGGCGACACGGTTCTGTAACCAGCTCCTTGTTATATCAGATTTGACAGGACCATCCACATCCTGGTGTCAGGCTACAGGCCGTGCTGATGGAGGCGACACCGTTCTGTAACCAGCTCCGTGTTATATCAGATTTGACAGGACCATCCACAGCCTGGTGTCAGGCTCCAGGCCGTGCTGAAGGAGGCGACACCGTTCTGTAACCAGCTCCTTGTTATATCAGATTTGAGAGGACCATCCACAGCCTGGTGTCAGGCTCCAGGCCGTGCTGAAGGAGGCGACACGGTTCTGTAACTAGCTCCTTGTTATATCAGATTTGACAGGACCATCCACAGCCTGGTGTCAGGCTACAGGCCGTGCTGAAGGAGGTGACACCATTCTGTAACTAGCACCTTGTTATATCAGATTTGACAGGACCATCCACCGCCTGGTGTCAGACTCCAGGCCGTGCTGAAGGAGGTGACACCATTCTGTAACCAGCTCCTTGTTATATCAGATTTGACAGGACCATCCACAGACTGGTGTCAGGCTCCAGGCCGTGCTGAAGGAGGCGACACCGTTCTGTAACCAGCTCCTTGTTATATCAGATTTGACAGGACCATCCACAGCCTGGTGTCAGGCTCCAGGCCGTGCTGAAGGAGGCGACACCGCACTGTAACCAGAACCTTGTTATATCAGATTTGACAGGACCACCCACAGCCTGGTGTCAGGCTCCAGGCCGTGCTGAAGGAGGCGATACCGTTCTGTAATCAGCTCCTTGTTATATCAGATTTGACAGGACCATCCACAGCCTGGTGTCAGGCTCCAGGCCGTGCTGAAGGAGGCGACACCGTTCTGTAACCAGCTCCTTGTTATATCAGATTTGACAGGACCATCCACAGCCTGGTGTCATGCTACAGGCCGTGCTGATGGAGGCGACACCGTTCTGTAACGAGCTCCGTGTTATATCAGATTTGATAGGACCATCCACAGCCTGGTGTCAGGCTCCAGACCGTGCTGAAGGAGGCGACACCGTTCTGTAACCAGCTCCTTGTAGTATCAGATTTGACAGGAGCATCCACAGCCTGGTGTCAGGCCCCAGGCCGTGCTGAAGGAGGCGACACCGTTCTGTAACCAGCTCCTTGTTATATCAGATTTGACAGGACCATTCACAGCCTGGTGTCAGGCTCCAGGCCGTGCTGAAGGAGGCGACACAGTTCTGTAACCAGCTCCTAGTTATATCCCATTTGACAGGACCATCCACAGCCTGGTGTCAGGCCCCAGGCCGTGCTGAAGGAGGCGACACCGTTCTGTAACCAGCACCGTGTTATATCAGATTTGACAGGACCATCCACAGCCTGGTGTCAGACTCCAGACCGTGCTGAAGGAGGTGACACCGTTCTGTAACCAGCTCCTTGTTATATCAGATTTGACAGGACCATCCAAAGCCTGGAGTCAGGCTCCAAGCCGTGCTGAAGGAGGCGACACCGTTCTGTAACCAGCACCGTGTTATATCAGATTTGACAGGACCATCCACAGCCTGGTGTCAGACTCCAGGCCGTGCTGAAGGAGGTGACACCGTTCCTTAACCAGCTCCTTGTTATATCAGATTTGACAGGACCATCCACAGCCTGGTGTCAGGCTCCAGGCCGTGCTGAAGGAGGTGACACCGTTCTGTAACCAGCACCTTGTTATATCAGATTTGACAGGACCATCCACAGCCTGGTGTCAGGCTCCAGGCCGTGCTGAAGGTGATGACACCGTTCTGTAACCAGCACCTTGTTGTATCAGATTTGACAGGACCATCCACAGCCTGGTGTCAGGCTCCAGGCCGTGCTGAAGGAGGCGACACCGTTCTGTAACCAGCTCCTTGTTATATCAGATTTGACAGGACCATCCACAGCCTGGTGTCAGGCTCCAGGCCGTGCTGAAGGAGGCGACACCGTTCTGCAACCAACTCCTTGTTATATCAGATTTGACAGGACCATCCACAGCCTGGTGTCAGGCTCCAGGCCGTGCTGAAGGAGGTGACACCGTTCTGTAACCAGCACCTTGTTATGTCAGTTTGACAGGACCATCCACAGCCTGGTGTCAGGCTCCAGGCCGTGCTGAAGGATGTGACACTGTTCTGTAACAAGCACCTTGTTATATCAGATTTGACAGGACCATCCACAGCCTAGTGTCAGGTTCCAGGCCGTGCTGAAGGAGGCTACACCGTTCTGTAACCAGCTCCTTGTTGTATCAGATTTGACAGGACCATCCACAGCCTGGTGTCAGGCTCCAGGCCGTGCTGAAGGAGGCGACACCGTTCTGTAACCAGCTCCTTGTTATATCAGATTTGACAGGGCCATTCACAGCCTGGTGTCAGGCTCCAGGCCGTGCTGAAGGAGGCGACACAGTTCTGTAACCAGCTCCTAGTTATATCCCATTTGACAGGACCATCCACAGCCTGGTGTCAGGCCCCAGGCCGTGCTGAAGGAGGCGACACCGTTCTGTAACCAGCACCGTGTTATATCAGATTTGACAGGACCATCCACAGCCTGGTGTCAGACTCCAGACCGTGCTGAAGGAGGTGACACCGTTCTGTAACCAGCTCCTTGTTATATCAGATTTGACAGGACCATCCAAAGCCTGGAGTCAGGCTCCAAGCCGTGCTGAAGGAGGCGACACCGTTCTGTAACCAGCACCGTGTTATATCAGATTTGACAGGACCATCCACAGCCTGGTGTCAGACTCCAGGCCGTGCTGAAGGAGGTGACACCGTTCCTTAACCAGCTCCTTGTTATATCAGATTTGACAGGACCATCCACAGCCTGGTGTCAGGCTCCAGGCCGTGCTGAAGGAGGTGACACCGTTCTGTAACCAGCACCTTGTTATATCAGATTTGACAGGACCATCCACAGCCTGGTGTCAGGCTCCAGGCCGTGCTGAAGGTGATGACACCGTTCTGTAACCAGCACCTTGTTGTATCAGATTTGACAGGACCATCCACAGCCAGGTGTCAGGCTCCAGGCCGTGCTGAAGGAGGCGACACCGTTCTGTAACCAGCTCCTTGTTATATCAGATTTGACAGGACCATCCACAGCCTGGTGTCAGGCTCCAGGCCGTGCTGAAGGAGGCGACACCGTTCTGTAACCAACTCCTTGTTATATCAGATTTGACAGGACCATCCACAGCCTGGTGTCAGGCTCCAGGCCGTGCTGAAGGAGGTGACACCGTTCTGTAACCAGCACCTTGTTATGTCAGTTTGACAGGACCATCCACAGCCTGGTGTCAGGCTCCAGGCCGTGCTGAAGGATGTGACACTGTTCTGTAACAAGCACCTTGTTATATCAGATTTGACAGGACCATCCACAGCCTAGTGTCAGGTTCCAGGCCGTGCTGAAGGAGGCTACACCGTTCTGTAACCAGCTCCTTGTTGTATCAGATTTGACAGGACCATCCACAGCCTGGTGTCAGGCTCCAGACCGTGCTGAAGGAGGTGACAGCGTTCTGTAACCAGCTCCTTGTTATATCAGATTTGACAGCACCATCCACAGCCTGGTGTCAGGCTCCAGGCCGTGCTGAAGGAGGCGACACAGTTCTGTAACCAGCTCCTTGTTATATCAGATTTGACAGGACCATCCACAGCCTGGTGTCAGGCTCCAGGCCGTACTGAAGGAGGTGACACCATTCGGTAACCAGCTCATTGTTGTAACAGATTTGACAGGACCATCCACAGTCTGGTGTCAGGCTCCAGGCCGTGCTGAAGGAGGCGACACCGTTCTGTAACCAGCACCTTGTTATATCAGATATGACAGGACCATCTACAGGCTGGTGTCAGGCTCCAGGCCGTGCTTAAGGAGGCGACACCGTTCTGTAACTAGCACCTTGTTATATCAGATTTGACAGGACCATCCACAGCCTGGTGTCAGGTTCCAGGCCGTGCTCAAGGAGGCGACACCGTTCTGTAACCAGCTCCTTGTTATATCAGATTTGACAGGACCATCCACAGCCTGGTGTCAGGCTCCAGGCCGGGCTGAAGGAGGTGACACCGTTCTGTGACCAGCACCTTGTTATGTCAGTTAGACAGGACCATCCACAGCCTGGTGTCAGGCTCCAGGCCGTGCTGAAGGATGTGACACCGTTCTGTAACAAGCACCTTGTTATATCAGATTTGACAGGACCATCCACAGCCTGGTGTCAGGCTCCAGGCCGTGCTGAAGGAGGCGACACCGTTCTGTAACCAGCTCCGTGTTATATAAGATTTGACAGGACCATCCACAGCCTGGTGTCAGGCTCCAGGCCGTGCTGAAGGAGGAGACATCGTTCTGTAACCAGCACCTTGTTATATCAGATTTGACAGGACCATCCACAGCCTGGTGTCAGGCTCCAGGCCGTGCTGAAGGAGGCGACACCGTTCTGTAACCAGCTCCTTGTAGTATCAGATTTGACAGGAGCATCCACAGCCTGGTGTCAGGCCCCAGGCAGTGCTGAAGGAGGCGACACCATTCTGTAACCAGCTCCTTGTTATATCAGATTTGTCAGGACCACCCACAGCCTGGTGTCAGGCCCCAGGCCGTGCTGAAGGAGGCGACACAGTTCTGTAACCAGCTCCTAGTTATATCAGATTTGACAGGACCATCCACAGCCTGGTGTCAGGCTCCAGGCCGTGCTGAAGGAGGCGACACAGTTCTGTAACCAGCTCCTCGTTATATCAGATTTGACAGGACCATCCACAGCCTGGTGTCAGGCTCCAGGCCGTACTGAAGGCGGTGTCACCCCTCTGTAACCAGCTCCTTGTTGTATCAGATTTGACAGGACCAACCACAGCCTGGTGTCAGGCTCCAGGCCGTGCTGAAGGAGGCGACACCGTTCTGTAACCAGCACCTTGTTATATCAGATTTGACTGGACCATCCACAGCCTGGTGTCAGGCTCCAGGCCGTGCTGAAGGAGGCTACACCGTTCTGTAACCAGCACCTTGTTATATCAGATTTGACAGGACCATCCACAGCCTGGAGTCAGGCTCCAAGCCGTGCTGAAGGAGGCGACACCGTTCTGTAACCAGCACCTTGTTATCTCAGATTTGACAGGACCATCCACAGCCTGGTGTCAGGATCCAGGCCGTGCTGAAGGAGGCGACACCGTTCTGTAACCAGCACCTTGTTATCTCAGATTTGACAGGACCATCTACAGCCTGGTGTCAGGCTCCAGGCCGTGCTGAAGGAGATGACACCGTTCTGTAACCAACTCCTTGTTATATCAGATTTGACAGGACCATCCACAGCTTGGTCTCAGGCTCCAGACCGTGCTGAAGGAGGCGACACCGTTCTGTAACCAGCTCCATGTTGTATCAGATTTGACAGGACCATCCACAGCCTGGTGTCAGGCTCCAGGCCGTGCTGAAGGAGGCGACACCGTTCTGTAACCAGCTCCTTGTTATATCAGATTTGACAGCACCATCCACAGCCTGGTGTCAGGCTCCAGGCCGTGCTGAAGGAGGCGACACAGTTCTGTAACCAACTCCTTGTTATATCAGATTTGACAGGACCATCCACAGCTTGGTCTCAGGCTCCAGACCGTGCTGAAGGAGGCGACACCGTTCTGTAACCAGCTCCATGTTGTATCAGATTTGACAGGACCATCCACAGCCTGGTGTCAGGCTCCAGGCCGTGCTGAAGGAGGCTACACCGTTCTGTAACCAGCTCCTTGTTATATCAGATTTGACAGCACCATCCACAGCCTGGTGTCAGGCTCCAGGCCGTGCTGAAGGAGGCGACACAGTTCTGTAACCAGCTCCTTGTTATATCAGATTTGACAGGACCATCCACAGCCTGGTGTCAGGCTCCAGGCCGTACTGAAGGAGGTGACACCGTTCTGTAACCAGCTCATTGTTGTAACAGATTTGACAGGACCATCCACAGTCTGGTGTCAGGCTCCAGGCCGTGCTGAAGGAGGCGACACCGTTCTGTAACCAGCACCTTGTTATATCAGATATGACAGGACCATCTACAGCCTGGTGTCAGGCTCCAGGCCGTGCTTAAGGAGGCGACACCGTTCTGTAACTAGCACCTTGTTATATCAGATTTGACAGGACCATCCACAGCCTGGTGTCAGGCTCCAGGCCGTGCTGAAGGAGGCGACACCGTTCTGTAACGAGCTCCTTGTTATATCAGATTTGACAGGACCATCCACAGCCTGTTGTCAGGCTCCAGGCCATGCTGAAGGAGGCGACACCGTTCTGCAACCTGCACCTTGTTATATCAGATTTGACAGGACCATCCACAGCCTGGTGTCAGGCTCCAGGCCATGCTGAAGGAGGCGACACCGTTCTGTAACGAGCTCCTTGTTATATCAGATTTGAGAGGACCATCCACAGCCTGGTGTCAGGCTCCAGGCCGTGCTGAAGGAGGCGACACGGTTCTGTAACCAGCTCCTTGTTATATCAGATTTGACAGGACCATCCACATCCTGGTGTCAGGCTACAGGCCGTGCTGATGGAGGCGACACCGTTCTGTAACCAGCTCCGTGTTATATCAGATTTGACAGGACCATCCACAGCCTGGTGTCAGGCTCCAGGCCGTGCTGAAGGAGGCGACACCGTTCTGTAACCAGCTCCTTGTTATATCAGATTTGAGAGGACCATCCACAGCCTGGTGTCAGGCTCCAGGCCGTGCTGAAGGAGGCGACACGGTTCTGTAACTAGCTCCTTGTTATATCAGATTTGACGGGACCATCCACAGCCTGGTGTCAGGCTACAGGCCGTGCTGAAGGAGGTGACACCATTCTGTAACTAGCACCTTGTTATATCAGATTTGACAGGACCATCCACCGCCTGGTGTCAGACTCCAGGCCGTGCTGAAGGAGGTGACACCATTCTGTAACCAGCTCCATGTTATATCAGATTTGACAGGACCATCCACAGACTGGTGTCAGGCTCCAGGCCGTGCTGAAGGAGGCGACACCGTTCTGTAACCAGCTCCTTGTTATATCAGATTTGACAGGACCATCCACAGCCTGGTGTCAGGCTCCAGGCCGTGCTGAAGGAGGCGACACCGCACTGTAACCAGAACCTTGTTATATCAGATTTGACAGTACCACCCACAGCCTGGTATCAGGCTCCAGGCCGTGCTGAAGGAGGCGATACCGTTCTGTAATCAGCTCCTTGTTATATCAGATTTGACAGGACCATCCACAGCCTGGTGTCAGGCTCCAGGCCGTGCTGAAGGAGGCGACACCGTTCTGTAACCAGCTCCTTGTTATATCAGATTTGACAGGACCATCCACAGCCTGGTGTCATGCTACAGGCCGTGCTGATGGAGGCGACACCGTTCTGTAACGAGCTCCGTGTTATATCAGATTTGATAGGACCATCCACAGCCTGGTGTCAGGCTCCAGACCGTGCTGAAGGAGGCGACACGGTTCTGTAACTAGCACCGTGTTATATCAAATTTGACAGGACCATCCACAGCCTGGTGTCAGACTCCAGGCCGTGCTGAAGGAGGTGACACCGTTCTGTAAGTAACCAGCTCCTTGTTATATCAGATTTGACAGGACCATCCACAGCCTGGAGTCAGGCTCCAAGCCGTGCTGAAGGAGGCGACACCGTTCTGTAACCAGCACCGTGTTATATCAGATTTGACAGGACCATCCACAGCCTGGTGTCAGGCTCCAGGCCGTGCTGAAGGAGGCGATACCGTTCTGTAACCAGCTCTTTGTTATATCAGATTTGACAGGACCATCCACAGCCTGGTGTCAGGCTCCAGGCCGTGCTGAAGGAGGCGACACCGTTCTGTAACCAGCTCCTTGTTATATCAGATTTGACAGGACCATCCACAGCCTGGTGTCAGGCTCCAGGCCGTGCTGAAGGAGGCGACACCGTTCTGTAACCAGCTCCTTGTTATATCAGATTTGACAGGACCATCCACAGCCTGGTGTCAGGCTCCAGGCCGTGCTGAAGGAGGCGACACCGTTCTGTAACCAGCACCTTGTTATATCAGATTTGACAGGACCACCCACAGCCTGGTGTCAGGCTCCAGGCCGTGCTGAAGGAGTCGACACCGTTCTGTAACCAGCTCCTTGTTATATCAGATTTGACAGGACCATCCACAGCCTGGTGTCAGGCTCCAGGCCGTGCTGAAGGAGGCGTCACCGTTCTGTAACCAGCTCCGTGTTATTTCAGATTTGATAGGACCATCCACAGCCTGGTGTCAGGCTCCAGGCCGTGCTGAAGGAGGCGATACGGTTCTGTAACTAGCACCGTGTTATATCAGATTTCACAGGACCATCCACAGCCTGGTGTCAGTCTCCAGGCCGTGCTGAAGGTGATGACACCATTCTGTAACCAGCTAATTGTTATATCAGATTTGACAGGACCATCCACATCCTGGTCTCAGGCTCCAGACCGTGCTGAAGGAGATGACACCTTTCTGTAAAAAGCTCCTTGTTCTATCAGATTTGACAGGACCATCCACAGCCTGGTGTCAGGCTCCAGGCCGTGATGAAGGAGGTGACACCGTTCTGTAACCAGCACCGTGTTATATCAGATTTGACAGGACCATCCACAGCCTGGTGTCAGGCTCCAGGCCGTGCTGAAGGAGGTGACACCGTTCTGTAACCAGGACCTTGTTATGTCAGTTTGACAGGACCATCCACAGCCTGGTGTCAGACTCCAGGCCGTGCAGAAGGATGTGACACTGTTCTGTAACAAGCACCTTGTTATATCAGATTTGACAGGACCATCCACAGCCTGGTGTCAGGTTCCAGGCCGTGCTGAAGGAGGCTACACCGTTCTGTAACCAGCACCTTGTTAAATCAGATTTGACAGGACCATCAACAGCCTGGTGTCAGGCTCCAGGCCGTGCTGAAGGAGGCGACACCGTTCTGTAACCAGCTCCTTGTAGTATCAGATTTGACAGGAGCATCCACAGCCTGGTGTCAGGCCCCAGGCCGTGCTGAAGGAGGCGACACCGTTCTGTAACCAGCTCCTTGTTATATCAGATTTGACAGGACCATTCACAGCCTGGTGTCAGGCTCCAGGCCGTGCTGAAGGAGGCGACACAGTTCTGTAACCAGCTCCTAGTTATATCCCATTTGACAGGACCATCCACAGCCTGGTGTCAGGCCCCAGGCCGTGCTGAAGGAGGCGACACCGTTCTGTAACCAGCACCGTGTTATATCAGATTTGACAGGACCATCCACAGCCTGGTGTCAGACTCCAGACCGTGCTGAAGGAGGTGACACCGTTCTGTAACCAGCTCCTTGTTATATCAGATTTGACAGGACCATCCAAAGCCTGGAGTCAGGCTCCAAGCCCTGCTGAAGGAGGCGACACCGTTCTGTAACCAGCACCGTGTTATGTCAGATTTGACAGGACCATCCACAGCCTGGTGTCAGACTCCAGGCCGTGCTGAAGGAGGTGACACCGTTCCTTAACCAGCTCCTTGTTATATCAGATTTGACAGGACCATCCACAGCCTGGTGTCAGGCTCCAGGCCGTGCTGAAGGAGGTGACACCGTTCTGTAACCAGCACCTTGTTATATCAGATTTGACAGGACCATCCACAGCCTGGTGTCAGGCTCCAGGCCGTGCTGAAGGTGATGACACCGTTCTGTAACCAGCACCTTGTTGTATCAGATTTGACAGGACCATCCACAGCCTGGTGTCAGGCTCCAGGCCGTGCTGAAGGAGGCGACACCGTTCTGTAACCAGCTCCTTGTTATATTAGATTTGACAGGACCATCCACAGCCTGGTGTCAGGCTCCAGGCCGTGCTGAAGGAGGCGACACCGTTCTGTAACCAGCTAATTGTTATATCAGATTTGACAGGACCATCCACATCCTGGTCTCAGGCTCCAGGCCGTGCTGAAGGAGGTGACACCGTTCTGTAACCAGCACCTTGTTATGTCAGTTTGACAGGACCATCCACAGCCTGGTGTCAGGCTCCAGGCCGTGCTGAAGGATGTGACACTGTTCTGTAACAAGCACCTTGTTATATCAGATTTGACAGGACCATCCACAGCCTAGTGTCAGGTTCCAGGCCATGCTGAAGGAGGCTACACCGTTCTGTAACCAGCTCCTTGTTGTATCAGATTTGACAGGACCATCCACAGCCTGGTGTCAGGCTCCAGGCCGTGCTGAAGGAGGTGACAGCGTTCTGTAACCAGCTCCTTGTTATATCAGATTTGACAGCACCATCCACAGCCTGGTGTCAGGCTCCAGGCCGTGCTGAAGGAGGCGACACCGTTCTGTAACTAGCACCTTGTTATATCAGATTTGACAGGATCATCCACAGCCTGGTGTCAGGCTCCAGGCCGTGCTGAGGGAGGCGACACCGTTCTGTAACCAGCTCCTTGTTATATCAGATTTGACAGGACCATCCACAGCCTGGTGTCAGGCTCCAGGCCGTGCTGAGGGAGGCGACACCGTTCTGTAACCAGCTCCTTGTTATATCAGATTTGACAGGACCATCCACAGCCTGGTGTCAGGCTCCAGGCCGTGCTGAAGGCGGCGACACCGTTCTGCAACCTGCACCTTGTTATATCAGATTTGACAGGACCATCCACAGCCTGGTGTCAGGCTCCAGGCCGTGCTGAGGGAGGAGACACCGTTCTGTAACCAGCTCCTTGTTATATCAGATTTGACAGGACCATCCACAGCCTGGTGTCAGGCTCCAGGCCGTGCTGAAGGAGGCGACACCGTTCTGTAACCGGCTCCTTGTTATATCAGATTTGACAGGCCCATCCACAGCATGGTGTCAGGCTCCAGGCCGTGCTGAAGGAGGCGATACCGTTCTGTAACCAGCTCCTTGTTATATCAGATTTGAGAGGACCATCCACAGCCTGGTGTCAGGCTCCAGGCCGTGCTGAAGGAGGCGACACGGTTCTGTAACCAGCTCCTTGTTATATCAGATTTGACAGGACCATCCACATCCTGGTGTCAGGCTACAGGCCGTGCTGATGGAGGCGACACCGTTCTGTAACCAGCTCCGTGTTATATCAGATTTGACAGGACCATCCACAGCCTGGTGTCAGGCTCCAGGACGTGCTGAAGGAGGCGACACCGTTCTGTAACCAGCTCCTTGTTATATCAGATTTGAGAGGACCATCCACAGCCTGGTGTCAGGCGCCAGGCCGTGCTGAAGGAGGCGACACGGTTCTGTAACTAGCTCCTTGTTATATCAGATTTGACAGGACCATCCACAGCCTGGTGTCAGGCTACAGGCCGTGCTGATGGAGGCGACACCGTTCTGTAACCAGCTCCGTGTTATATCAGATTTGACAGGACCATCCACAGCCTGGTGTCAGGCTCCAGGCCGTGCTGAAGGAGGCGACACCGTTCTGTAACCAGCTCCGTGTTATATCAGATTTGACAGGACCATCCACAGCCTGGTGTCAGGCTCCAGGCCGTACTGAAGGAGGTGACACCGTTCTGTAACCAGCTCATTGTTGTAACAGATTAGACAGGACGATCCACATCCTGGTGTCAGGCTCCAGGCAGTGCTGAAGGAGGCGACACCGTTCTGTAACTAGCACCTTGTTATATCAGATTTGACAGGACCATCCACCGCCTGGTGTCAGACTCCAGGCCGTGCTGAAGGAGGTGACACCGTTCTGTAACTAGCACCTTGTTATATCAGATTTGACAGGACCATCCACCGCCTGGTGTCAGACTCCAGGCCGTGCTGAAGGAGGTGACACCATTCTGTAACCAGCTCCTTGTTATATCAGATTTGACAGGACCATCCACAGACTGGTGTCAGGCTCCAGGCCGTGCTGAAGGAGGCGACACCGTTCTGTAACCAGCTCCTTGTTATATCAGATTTGACAGGACCACCCACAGCCTGGTGTCAGGCTCCAGGCCGTGCTGAAGGAGGCGATACCGTTCTGTAATCAGCTCCTTGTTATATCAGATTTGACAGGACCATCCACAGCCTGGTGTCAGGCTCCAGGACGTGCTGAAGGAGGCGACACCGTTCTGTAACCAGCTCCTTGTTATATCAGATTTGAGAGGACCATCCACAGCCTGGTGTCAGGCGCCAGGCCGTGCTGAAGGAGGCGACACGGTTCTGTAACTAGCTCCTTGTTATATCAGATTTGACAGGACCATCCACAGCCTGGTGTCAGGCTACAGGCCGTGCTGATGGAGGCGACACCGTTCTGTAACCAGCTCCGTGTTATATCAGATTTGACAGGACCATCCACAGCCTGGTGTCAGGCTCCAGGCCGTGCTGAAGGAGGCGACACCGTTCTGTAACCAGCTCCGTGTTATATCAGATTTGACAGGACCATCCACAGCCTGGTGTCAGGCTCCAGGCCGTACTGAAGGAGGTGACACCGTTCTGTAACCAGCTCATTGTTGTAACAGATTAGACAGGACGATCCACATCCTGGTGTCAGGCTCCAGGCAGTGCTGAAGGAGGCGACACCGTTCTGTAACTAGCACCTTGTTATATCAGATTTGACAGGACCATCCACCGCCTGGTGTCAGACTCCAGGCCGTGCTGAAGGAGGTGACACCGTTCTGTAACTAGCACCTTGTTATATCAGATTTGACAGGACCATCCACCGCCTGGTGTCAGACTCCAGGCCGTGCTGAAGGAGGTGACACCATTCTGTAACCAGCTCCTTGTTATATCAGATTTGACAGGACCATCCACAGACTGGTGTCAGGCTCCAGGCCGTGCTGAAGGAGGCGACACCGTTCTGTAACCAGCTCCTTGTTATATCAGATTTGACAGGACCACCCACAGCCTGGTGTCAGGCTCCAGGCCGTGCTGAAGGAGGCGATACCGTTCTGTAATCAGCTCCTTGTTATATCAGATTTGACAGGACCATCCACAGCCTGGTGTCAGGCTCCAGGCCGTGCTGAAGGAGGCGACACCGTTCTGTAACCAGCTCCTTGTTATATCAGATTTGACAGGACCATCCACAGCCTGGTGTCATGCTACAGGCCGTGCTGATGGAGGCGACACCGTTCTGTAACGAGCTCCGTGTTATATCAGATTTGATAGGACCATCCACAGCCTGGTGTCAGGCTCCAGGCCGTGCTGAAGGAGGCGACACGGTTCTGTAACTAGCACCGTGTTATATCAGATTTGACAGGACCATCCACAGCCTGGTGTCAGACTCCAGGCCGTGCTGAAGGAGGTGACACCGTTCTGTGACCAGCTCCTTGTTATATCAGATTTGACAGGACCATCCACAGCCTGGTGTCAGGCTCCAAGCCGTGCTGAAGGAGGCGACACCGTTCTGTAACCAGCACCGTGTTATATCAGATTTGACAGGACCATCCACAGCCTGGTGTCAGGCTCCAGGCCGTGCTGAAGGAGGTGACACCGTTCTGTAACCAGCTCCTTGTTATATCAGATTTGACAGGACCATCCACAGCCTGGTGTCAGGCTCCAGGTCGTGCTGAAGGAGGTGACACCGTTCTGTAACCAGCTCCTTGTTATATCAGATTTGACAGGACCATCCACAGCCTGGTGTCAGGCTCCAGGCCGTACTGAAGGAGATAACACCGTTCTGTAACCAGCACCTTGTTATATCAGATTTGACAGAACCATCCACAGCCTGGTCTCAGGATCCAGGCCGTGCTGAAGGAGGCGACACCGTTCTGTAACCAGCTCCTTGTTATATCAGATTTGACAGGACCATCCACAGCCTGGTGTCAGGCTCCAGGCCGTGCTGAAGGAGGCGTCACCGTTCTGTAACCAGCTCCGTGTTATTTCAGATTTGATAGGACCATCCACAGCCTGGTGTCAGGCTCCAGGCCGTGCTGAAGGACGTGACACTGTTCTGTAACAAGCACCTTGTTATATCAGATTTGACAGGACCATCCACAGCCTGGTGTCAGGCTCCAGGCCGTGCTGAAGGAGGCGACACCGTTCTGTAACCAGCTCCTTGTTATATCAGATTTGACAGGACCATCCACAGCCTTGTGTCAGGCTCCAGTCCGTGCTGAAGGAGGTGACACCGTTCTGTAACCAGCACCTTGTTATGTCAGTTTGACAGGACCATCCACAGCCTGGTGTCAGACTCCAGGCCGTGCAGAAGGATGTGACACTGTTCTGTAACAAGCACCTTGTTATATCAGATTTGACAGGACCATCCACAGCCTGGTGTCAGGTTCCAGGCCGTGCTGAAGGAGGCTACACCGTTCTGTAACCAGCACCTTGTTAAATCAGATTTGACAGGACCATCAACAGCCTGGTGTCAGGCTCCAGGCCGTGCTGAAGGAGGCGACACCGTTCTGTAACCAGCTCCTTGTAGTATCAGATTTGACAGGACCATCCACAGACTGGTGTCAGGCCCCAGGCCGTGCTGAAGGAGGCGACACCGTTCTGTAACCAGCTCCTTGTTATATCAGATTTGACAGGACCATTCACAGCCTGGTGTCAGGCTCCAGGCCGTGCTGAAGGAGGCGACACAGTTCTGTAACCAGCTCCTAGTTATATCCCATTTGACAGGACCATCCACAGCCTGGTGTCAGGCCCCAGGCCGTGCTGAAGGAGGCGACACTGTTCTGTAACCAGCACCGTGTTATATCAGATTTGACAGGACCATCCACAGCCTTGTGTCAGACTCCAGACCGTGCTGAAGGAGGTGACACCGTTCTGTAACCAGCTCCTTGTTATATCAGATTTGACAGGACCATCCAAAGCCTGGAGTCAGGCTCCAAGCCGTGCTGAAGGAGGCGACACCGTTCTGTAACCAGCACCGTGTTATGTCAGATTTGACAGGACCATCCACAGCCTGGTGTCAGACTCCAGGCCGTGCTGAAGGAGGTGACACCGTTCCTTAACCAGCTCCTTGTTATATCAGATTTGACAGGACCATCCACAGCCTGGTGTCAGGCTCCAGGCCGTGCTGAAGGAGGTGACACCGTTCTGTAACCAGCACCTTGTTATATCAGATTTGACAGGACCATCCACAGCCTGGTGTCAGGCTCCAGGCCGTGCTGAAGGTGATGACACCGTTCTGTAACCAGCACCTTGTTGTATCAGATTTGACAGGACCATCCACAGCCTGGTGTCAGGCTCCAGGCCGTGCTGAAGGAGGCGACACCGTTCTGTAACCAGCTCCTTGTTATATTAGATTTGACAGGACCATCCACAGCCTGGTGTCAGGCTCCAGGCCGTGCTGAAGGAGGCGACACCGTTCTGTAACCAGCTAATTGTTATATCAGATTTGACAGGACCATCCACATCCTGGTCTCAGGCTCCAGGCCGTGCTGAAGGAGGTGACACCGTTCTGTAACCAGCACCTTGTTATGTCAGTTTGACAGGACCATCCACAGCCTGGTGTCAGGCTCCAGGCCGTGCTGAAGGATGTGACACTGTTCTGTAACAAGCACCTTCTTATATCAGATTTGACAGGACCATCCACAGCCTAGTGTCAGGTTCCAGGCCGTGCTGAAGGAGGCTACACCGTTCTGTAACCAGCTCCTTGTTGTATCAGATTTGACAGGACCATCCACAGCCTGGTGTCAGGCTCCAGGCCGTGCTGAAGGAGGTGACAGCGTTCTGTAACCAGCTCCTTGTTATATCAGATTTGACAGCACCATCCACAGCCTGGTGTCAGGCTCCAGGCCGTGCTGAAGGAGGCGACACCGTTCTGTAACTAGCACCTTGTTATATCAGATTTGACAGGATCATCCACAGCCTGGTGTCAGGCTCCAGGCCGTGCTGAGGGAGGCGACACCGTTCTGTAACCAGCTCCTTGTTATATCAGATTTGACAGGACCATCCACAGCCTGGTGTCAGGCTCCAGGCCGTGCTGAGGGAGGCGACACCGTTCTGTAACCAGCTCCTTGTTATATCAGATTTGACAGGACCATCCACAGCCTGGTGTCAGGCTCCAGGCCGTGCTGAAGGCGGCGACACCGTTCTGCAACCTGCACCTTGTTATATCAGATTTGACAGGACCATCCACAGCCTGGTGTCAGGCTCCAGGCCGTGCTGAGGGAGGAGACACCGTTCTGTAACCAGCTCCTTGTCATATCAGATTTGACAGGACCATCCACAGCCTGGTGTCAGGCTCCAGGCCGTGCTGAAGGAGGCGACACCGTTCTGTAACCGGCTCCTTGTTATATCAGATTTGACAGGCCCATCCACAGCATGGTGTCAGGCTCCAGGCCGTGCTGAAGGAGGCGATACCGTTCTGTAACCAGCTCCTTGTTATATCAGATTTGAGAGGACCATCCACAGCCTGGTGTCAGGCTCCAGGCCGTGCTGAAGGAGGCGACACGGTTCTGTAACCAGCTCCTTGTTATATCAGATTTGAAAGGACCATCCACATCCTGGTGTCAGGCTACAGGCCGTGCTGATGGAGGCGACACCGTTCTGTAACCAGCTCCGTGTTATATCAGATTTGACAGGACCATCCACAGCCTGGTGTCAGGCTCCAGGACGTGCTGAAGGAGGCGACACCGTTCTGTAACCAGCTCCTTGTTATATCAGATTTGAGAGGACCATCCACAGCCTGGTGTCAGGCGCCAGGCCGTGCTGAAGGAGGCGACACGGTTCTGTAACTAGCTCCTTGTTATATCAGATTTGACAGGACCATCCACAGCCTGGTGTCAGGCTACAGGCCGTGCTGATGGAGGCGACACCGTTCTGTAACCAGCTCCGTGTTATATCAGATTTGACAGGACCATCCACAGCCTGGTGTCAGGCTCCAGGCCGTGCTGAAGGAGGCGACACCGTTCTGTAACCAGCTCCGTGTTATATCAGATTTGACAGGACCATCCACAGCCTGGTGTCAGGCTCCAGGCCGTACTGAAGGAGGTGACACCGTTCTGTAACCAGCTCATTGTTGTAACAGATTAGACAGGACGATCCACATCCTGGTGTCAGGCTCCAGGCAGTGCTGAAGGAGGCGACACCGTTCTGTAACTAGCACCTTGTTATATCAGATTTGACAGGACCATCCACCGCCTGGTGTCAGACTCCAGGCCGTGCTGAAGGAGGTGACACCGTTCTGTAACTAGCACCTTGTTATATCAGATTTGACAGGACCATCCACCGCCTGGTGTCAGACTCCAGGCCGTGCTGAAGGAGGTGACACCATTCTGTAACCAGCTCCTTGTTATATCAGATTTGACAGGACCATCCACAGACTGGTGTCAGGCTCCAGGCCGTGCTGAAGGAGGCGACACCGTTCTGTAACCAGCTCCTTGTTATATCAGATTTGACAGGACCACCCACAGCCTGGTGTCAGGCTCCAGGCCGTGCTGAAGGAGGCGATACCGTTCTGTAATCAGCTCCTTGTTATATCAGATTTGACAGGACCATCCACAGCCTGGTGTCAGGCTCCAGGCCGTGCTGAAGGAGGCGACACCGTTCTGTAACCAGCTCCTTGTTATATCAGATTTGACAGGACCATCCACAGCCTGGTGTCATGCTACAGGCCGTGCTGATGGAGGCGACACCGTTCTGTAACGAGCTCCGTGTTATATCAGATTTGATAGGACCATCCACAGCCTGGTGTCAGGCTCCAGGCCGTGCTGAAGGAGGCGACACGGTTCTGTAACTAGCACCGTGTTATATCAGATTTGACAGGACCATCCACAGCCTGGTGTCAGACTCCAGGCCGTGCTGAAGGAGGTGACACCGTTCTGTAACCAGCTCCTTGTTATATCAGATTTGACAGGACCATCCACAGCCTGGTGTCAGGCTCCAAGCCGTGCTGAAGGAGGCGACACCGTTCTGTAACCAGCACCGTGTTATATCAGATTTGACAGGACCATCCACAGCCTGGTGTCAGGCTCCAGGCCGTGCTGAAGGAGGTGACACCGTTCTGTAACCAGCTCCTTGTTATATCAGATTTGACAGGACCATCCACAGCCTGGTGTCAGGCTCCAGGTCGTGCTGAAGGAGGTGACACCGTTCTGTAACCAGCTCCTTGTTATATCAGATTTGACAGGACCATCCACAGCCTGGTGTCAGGCTCCAGGCCGTACTGAAGGAGATAACACCGTTCTGTAACCAGCACCTTGTTATATCAGATTTGACAGAACCATCCACAGCCTGGTCTCAGGATCCAGGCCGTGCTGAAGGAGGCGACACCGTTCTGTAACCAGCTCCTTGTTATATCAGATTTGACAGGGCCATCCACAGCCTGGTGTCAGGCTCCAGGCCGTGCTGAAGGAGGCGTCACCGTTCTGTAACCAGCTCCGTGTTATTTCAGATTTGATAGGACCATCCACAGCCTGGTGTCAGGCTCCAGGCCGTGCTGAAGGAGGCGATACGGTTCTGTAACTAGCACCGTGTTATATCAGATTTGACAGGACTATCCACAGCCTGGTGTCAGGCTCCAGGCCGTGCTGAAGGTGATGACACCATTCTGTAACCAGCTAATTGTTATATCAGATTTGACAGGACCATCCACATCCTGGTCTCAGGCTCCAGACCGTGCTGAAGGAGATGACACCTTTCTGTAAAAAGCTCCTTGTTCTATCAGATTTGACAGGACCATCCACAGCCTGGTGTCAGGCTCCAGGCCGTGATGAAGGAGGTGACACCGTTCTGTAACCAGCACCGTGTTATATCAGATTTGACAGGACCATCCACAGCCTGGTGTCAGGCTCCAGGCCGTGCTGAAGGACGTGACACTGTTCTGTAACAAGCACCTTGTTATATCAGATTTGACAGGACCATCCACAGCCTGGTGTCAGGCTCCAGGCCGTGCTGAAGGAGGCGACACCGTTCTGTAACCAGCTCCTTGTTATATCAGATTTGACAGGACCATCCACAGCCTGGTGTCAGGCTCCAGTCCGTGCTGAAGGAGGTGACACCGTTCTGTAACCAGCACCTTGTTATGTCAGTTTGACAGGACCATCCACAGCCTGGTGTCAGGCTCCAGGCCGTGCAGAAGGATGTGACACTGTTCTGTAACAAGCACCTTGTTATATCAGATTTGACAGGACCATCCACAGCCTGGTGTCAGGTTCCAGGCCGTGCTGAAGGAGGCTACACCGTTCTGTAACCAGCTCCTTGTTATAAAAGATTTGACAGGACCATCCACAGCCTGGTGTCAGGCTCCAGGCCGTGCTGAAGGAGGCGACATCGTTCTGTAACCAGCACCTTGTTAAATCAGATTTGACAGGACCATCAACAGCCTGGTGTCAGGCTCCAGGCCGTGCTGAAGGAGGCGACACCGTTCTGTAACCAGCTCCTTGTAGTATCAGATTTGACAGGAGCATCCACAGCCTGGTGTCAGGCCCCAGGCCGTGCTGAAGGAGGCGACACCGTTCTGTAACCAGCTCCTTGTTATATCAGATTTGACAGGACCATTCACAGCCTGGAGTCAGGCTCCAGGCCATGCTGAAGGAGGCGACACGGTTCTGTAACCAGCTCCTAGTTATATCCCATTTGACAGGACCATCCACAGCCTGGTGTCAGGCCCCAGGCCGTGCTGAAGGAGGCGACACCGTTCTGTAACCAGCACCGTGTTATATCAGATTTGACAGGACCATCCACAGCCTGGTGTCAGACTCCAGACCGTGCTGAAGGAGGTGACACCGTTCTGTAACCAGCTCCTTGTTATATCAGATTTGACAGGACCATCCAAAGCCTGGAGTCAGGCTCCAAGCCGTGCTGAAGGAGGCGACACCGTTCTGTAACCAGCACCGTGTTATATCAGATTTGACAGGACCATCCACAGCCTGGTGTCAGACTCCAGGCCGTGCTGAAGGAGGTGACACCGTTCCTTAACCAGCTCCTTGTTATATCAGATTTGACAGGACCATCCACAGCCTGGTGTCAGGCTCCAGGCCGTGCTGAAGGAGGTGACACCGTTCTGTAACCAGCACCTTGTTATATCAGATTTGACAGGACCATCCACAGCCTGGTGTCAGGCTCCAGGCCGTGCTGAAGGAGATGACACCGTTCTGTAACCAGCTCCTTGTTATATCAGATTTGACAGAACCATCCACAGCCTGGTCTCAGGCTCCAGACCGTGCTGAAGGAGGTGACACCGTTCTGTAACCAGCTCCTTGTTATATCAGATTTGACAGGATCATCCACAGCCTGGTGTCAGGCTCCAGGCCGTGCTGAAGGAGGCGACACCGTTCTGTAACCAGCTCCTTGTTATATCAGATTTGACAGGACCATCCACAGCCTGGTGTCAGGCTCCAGAACGTGCTGTAGGAGGCGACACCGTTCTGTAACCAGCTCCTTGTTATATCAGATTTGACTGGACCTTCCACAGCCTGGTGTCAGTCTCCAGGCCGTGCTGAAGGAGGTGACACCGTTCTGTAACCAGCACCTTGTTATATCAGATTTGACTGGACCATCCACAGCCTGGTGTCAGGCTCCAGGCCGTGCTGAAGGTGATGACACCGTTCTGTAACCAGCACCTTGTTGTATCAGATTTGACAGGACCATCCACAGCCTGGTGTCAGGCTCCAGGCCGTGCTGAAGGAGGTGACACCGTTCTGTAACCAGCTCCTTGTTATATTAGATTTGACAGGACCATCCACAGCCTGGTGTCAGGCTCCAGGCCGTGCTGAAGGAGGCGACACCGTTCTGTAACCTGCTCCTTGTTATATCAGATTTGACAGGACCATCCACAGCCTGGTGTCAGGCTCCAGGCCGTGCTGAAGGAGGCGACACCGTTCTGTAACCAGCTAATTGTTATATCAGATTTGACAGGACCATCCACATCCTGGTCTCAGGCTCCAGACCGTGCTGAAGGAGATGACACCGTTCTGTAACCAGCACCGTGTTATATCAGATTTGACAGGACCATCCACAGCCTGGTGTCAGGCTCCAGGCCGTGCTGAAGGAGGTGACACTGTTCTGTAACAAGCACCTTGTTATATCAGATTTGACAGGACCATCCACAGCCTGGTGTCAGGCTCCAGGCCGTGCTGAAGGAGGCGACACCGTTCTGTAACCAACTCCTTGTTATATCAGATTTGACAGGACCATCCACAGCCTGGTGTCAGGCTCCAGGCCGTGCTGAAGGAGGTGACACCGTTCTGTAACCAGCACCTTGTTATGTCAGTTTGACAGGACCATCCACAGCCTGGTGTCAGGCTCCAGGCCGTGCTGAAGGATGTGACACTGTTCTGTAACAAGCACCTTGTTATATCAGATTTGACAGGACCATCCACAGCCTAGTGTCAGGTTCCAGGCCGTGCTGAAGGAGGCGACACCGTTCTGTAACCTGCTCCTTGTTATATCAGATTTGACAGGACCATCCACAGCCTGGTGTCAGGCTCCAGGCCGTGCTGAAGGAGGCGACACCGTTCTGTAACCAGCTAATTGTTATATCAGATTTGACAGGACCATCCACATCCTGGTCTCAGGCTCCAGACCGTGCTGAAGGAGATGACACCGTTCTGTAACCAGCACCGTGTTATATCAGATTTGACAGGACCATCCACAGCCTGGTGTCAGGCTCCAGGCCGTGCTGAAGGAGGTGACACTGTTCTGTAACAAGCACCTTGTTATATCAGATTTGACAGGACCATCCACAGCCTGGTGTCAGGCTCCAGGCCGTGCTGAAGGAGGCGACACCGTTCTGTAACCAACTCCTTGTTATATCAGATTTGACAGGACCATCCACAGCCTGGTGTCAGGCTCCAGGCCGTGCTGAAGGAGGTGACACCGTTCTGTAACCAGCACCTTGTTATGTCAGTTTGACAGGACCATCCACAGCCTGGTGTCAGGCTCCAGGCCGTGCTGAAGGATGTGACACTGTTCTGTAACAAGCACCTTGTTATATCAGATTTGACAGGACCATCCACAGCCTAGTGTCAGGTTCCAGGCCGTGCTGAAGGAGGCTACACCGTTCTGTAACCAGCTCCTTGTTATATAAGATTTGACAGGACCATCCACAGCCTGGTGTCAGGCTCCAGGCCGTGCTGAAGGAGGCGACACCGTTCTGTAACCAACTCCTTGTTATATCAGATTTGACAGGACCATCCACAGCCTGGTGTCAGGCTCCAGGCCGTGCTGAAGGAGGTGACACCGTTCTGTAACCAGCACCTTGTTATGTCAGTTTGACAGGACCATCCATAGCCTGGTGTCAGGCTCCAGGCCGTGCTGAAGGATGTGACACTGTTCTGTAACAAGCACCTTGTTATATCAGATTTGACAGGACCATCCACAGCCTAGTGTCAGGTTCCAGGCCGTGCTGAAGGAGGCTACACCGTTCTGTAACCAGCTCCTTGTTATATCAGATTTGACAGGACCATCAACAGCCTGGTGTCAGGCTCCAGGCCGTGCTGAAGGAGGCGACACCGTTCTGTAACCAGCTCCTTGTAGCATCAGATTTGACAGGAGCATCCACAGCCTGGTGTCAGGCCCCAGGCCGTGCTGAAGGAGGCGACACCGTTCTGTAACCAGCTCCTTGTTATATCAGATTTGACAGGACCATTCACAGCCTGGTGTCAGGCTCTAGGTCGTGCTGAAGGAGGCGACACCGTTCTGTAACCAGCTCCTTGTTGTATCAGATTTGACAGGACCATCCACAGCCTGGTGTCAGGCCCCAGGCCGTGCTGAAGGAGGCGACACCGTTCTGTAACCAGCTCCTTGTTATATCAGATTTGACAGGACCATCCACAGCCTGGTGTCAGGTTCCAGGCCGTACTGAAGTAGGTGACACCGTTCTGTAACCAGCTCCTTGTTCTATCAGATTTGACAGGACCATCCACAGCCTGGTGTCAGGCTCCAGGCCGTGCTGAAGGAGGCGACACCGTTCTTTAACCAGCTCCTTGTTATATCAGATTTGTCAGGACCATCCACAGCCTGGTGTCAGGCTCCACGCCGTGCTAAAGGACGCGACACCGTTCTGTAACCAGCTCCTTGTTATATCAGATTTGGCAGGACCATCCACAGCCTGGTGTCAGGCTCCAGGCCGTGCTGAAGGAGGCGACACCGTTCTGTAACCAGCTCCTAGTTATATCAGATTTGACAGGACCATCCACAGCCTGGTGTCAGACCCCAGGCCGTGCTGAAGGAGGCGACACCGTTCTGTAACCAGCTCCTTGTTACATCAGATTTGACAGGACCATCCACAGCCTGGTGTCAGGCTCCAGGCCGTACTGAAGGAGGTGACACCGTTCTGTAACCAGCTCATTGTTGTAACAGATTTGACAGGACCATCCACAGCCTGGTGTCAGGCTCCAGGCCGTGCTGAAGGAGGCGACACCGTTCTGTAACCAGCACCTTGTTATATCAGATTAGACAGGACCATCCACAGCCTGGTATCAGGCTCCAGGCCGTGCTGAAGGAGGCGTCACCGTTCTGTAACCAGCACCTTGTTGTATCAGATTTGACAGGACCATCCACAGCCTGGTGTCAGTCTCCAGGCCGTGCTGAAGGTGATGACACCGTTCTGTAACCAGCTAATTGTTATATCAGATTTGACAGGACCATCCACATCCTGGTCTCAGGCTCCAGAACGTGCTGAAGGAGATGACACCGTTCTGTAAAAAGTTCCTTGTTCTATCAGATTTGACAGGACCATCCACAGCCTGGTGTCAGGCTCCAGGCCGTGATGAAGGAGGTGACACCGTTCTGTAACCAGCACCGTGTTATATCAGATTTGACAGGACCATCCAAAGCCTGGAGTCAGGCTCCAAGCCGTGCTGAAGGAGGCGACACCGTTCTGTAACCAGCACCGTGTTATATCAGATTTGACAGGACCATCCACAGCCTGGTGTCAGACTCCAGGCCGTGCTGAAGGAGGTGACACCGTTCCTTAACCAGCTCCTTGTTATATCAGATTTGACAGGACCATCCACAGCCTGGTGTCAGGCTCCAGGCCGTGCTGAAGGAGGTGACACCGTTCTGTAACCAGCACCTTGTTATATCAGATTTGACAGGACCATCCACAGCCTGGTGTCAGGCTCCAGGCCGTGCTGAAGGAGATGACACCGTTCTGTAACCAGCTCCTTGTTATATCAGATTTGACAGAACCATCCACAGCCTGGTCTCAGGCTCCAGACCGTGCTGAAGGAGGTGACACCGTTCTGTAACCAGCTCCTTGTTATATCAGATTTGACAGGATCATCCACAGCCTGGTGTCAGGCTCCAGGCCGTGCTGAAGGAGGCGACACCGTTCTGTAACCAGCTCCTTGTTATATCAGATTTGACAGGACCATCCACAGCCTGGTGTCAGGCTCCAGGCCGTGCTGAAGGAGGCGACACCGTTCTGTAACCAGCTCCTTGTTATATCAGATTTGACAGGACCATCCACAGCCTGGTGTCAGGCTCCAGAACGTGCTGTAGGAGGCGACACCGTTCTGTAACCAGCTCCTTGTTATATCAGATTTGACTGGACCTTCCACAGCCTGGTGTCAGTCTCCAGGCCGTGCTGAAGGAGGTGACACCGTTCTGTAACCAGCACCTTGTTATATCAGATTTGACTGGACCATCCACAGCCTGGTGTCAGGCTCCAAGCCGTGCTGAAGGTGATGACACCGTTCTGTAACCAGCACCTTGTTGTATCAGATTTGACAGGACCATCCACAGCCTGGTGTCAGGCTCCAGGCCGTGCTGAAGGAGGTGACACCGTTCTGTAACCAGCTCCTTGTTATATTAGATTTGACAGGACCATCCACAGCCTGGTGTCAGGCTCCAGGCCGTGCTGAAGGAGGCGACACCGTTCTGTAACCTGCTCCTTGTTATATCAGATTTGACAGGACCATCCACAGCCTGGTGTCAGGCTCCAGGCCGTGCTGAAGGAGGCGACACCGTTCTGTAACCAGCTAATTGTTATATCAGATTTGACAGGACCATCCACATCCTGGTCTCAGGCTCCAGACCGTGCTGAAGGAGATGACACCGTTCTGTAACCAGCACCGTGTTATATCAGATTTGACAGGACCATCCACAGCCTGGTGTCAGGCTCCAGGCCGTGCTGAAGGAGGTGACACTGTTCTGTAACAAGCACCTTGTTATATCAGATTTGACAGGACCATCCACAGCCTGGTGTCAGGCTCCAGGCCGTGCTGAAGGAGGCGACACCGTTCTGTAACCAACTCCTTGTTATATCAGATTTGACAGGACCATCCACAGCCTGGTGTCAGGCTCCAGGCCGTGCTGAAGGAGGTGACACCGTTCTGTAACCAGCACCTTGTTATGTCAGTTTGACAGGACCATCCACAGCCTGGTGTCAGGCTCCAGGCCGTGCTGAAGGATGTGACACTGTTCTGTAACAAGCACCTTGTTATATCAGATTTGACAGGACCATCCACAGCCTAGTGTCAGGTTCCAGGCCGTGCTGAAGGAGGCGACACCGTTCTGTAACCTGCTCCTTGTTATATCAGATTTGACAGGACCATCCACAGCCTGGTGTCAGGCTCCAGGCCGTGCTGAAGGAGGCGACACCGTTCTGTAACCAACTCCTTGTTATATCAGATTTGACAGGACCATCCACAGCCTGGTGTCAGGCTCCAGGCCGTGCTGAAGGAGGTGACACCGTTCTGTAACCAGCACCTTGTTATGTCAGTTTGACAGGACCATCCATAGCCTGGTGTCAGGCTCCAGGCCGTGCTGAAGGATGTGACACTGTTCTGTAACAAGCACCTTGTTATATCAGATTTGACAGGACCATCCACAGCCTAGTGTCAGGTTCCAGGCCGTGCTGAAGGAGGCTACACCGTTCTGTAACCAGCTCCTTGTTATATCAGATTTGACAGGACCATCAACAGCCTGGTGTCAGGCTCCAGGCCGTGCTGAAGGAGGCGACACCGTTCTGTAACCAGCTCCTTGTAGCATCAGATTTGACAGGAGCATCCACAGCCTGGTGTCAGGCCCCAGGCCGTGCTGAAGGAGGCGACACCGTTCTGTAACCAGCTCCTTGTTATATCAGATTTGACAGGACCATTCACAGCCTGGTGTCAGGCTCTAGGCCGTGCTGAAGGAGGCGACACCGTTCTGTAACCAGCTCCTTGTTGTATCAGATTTGACAGGACCATCCACAGCCTGGTGTCAGGCCCCAGGCCGTGCTGAAGGAGGCGACACCGTTCTGTAACCAGCTCCTTGTTATATCAGATTTGACAGGACCATCCACAGCCTGGTGTCAGGTTCCAGGCCGTACTGAAGTAGGTGACACCGTTCTGTAACCAGCTCCTTGTTCTATCAGATTTGACAGGACCATCCACAGCCTGGTGTCAGGCTCCAGGCCGTGCTGAAGGAGGCGACACCGTTCTTTAACCAGCTCCTTGTTATATCAGATTTGTCAGGACCATCCACAGCCTGGTGTCAGGCTCCACGCCGTGCTAAAGGACGCGACACCGTTCTGTAACCAGCTCCTTGTTATATCAGATTTGGCAGGACCATCCACAGCCTGGTGTCAGGCTCCAGGCCGTGCTGAAGGAGGCGACACCGTTCTGTAACCAGCTCCTAGTTATATCAGATTTGACAGGACCATCCACAGCCTGGTGTCAGACCCCAGGCCGTGCTGAAGGAGGCGACACCGTTCTGTAACCAGCTCCTTGTTACATCAGATTTGACAGGACCATCCACAGCCTGGTGTCAGGCTCCAGGCCGTACTGAAGGAGGTGACACCGTTCTGTAACCAGCTCATTGTTGTAACAGATTTGACAGGACCATCCACAGCCTGGTGTCAGGCTCCAGGCCGTGCTGAAGGAGGCGACACCGTTCTGTAACCAGCACCTTGTTATATCAGATTAGACAGGACCATCCACAGCCTGGTATCAGGCTCCAGGCCGTGCTGAAGGAGGCGTCACCGTTCTGTAACCAGCACCTTGTTGTATCAGATTTGACAGGACCATCCACAGCCTGGTGTCAGTCTCCAGGCCGTGCTGAAGGTGATGACACCGTTCTGTAACCAGCTAATTGTTATATCAGATTTGACAGGACCATCCACATCCTGGTCTCAGGCTCCAGAACGTGCTGAAGGAGATGACACCGTTCTGTAAAAAGTTCCTTGTTCTATCAGATTTGACAGGACCATCCACAGCCTGGTGTCAGGCTCCAGGCCGTGATGAAGGAGGTGACACCGTTCTGTAACCAGCACCGTGTTATATCAGATTTGACAGGAACATCCACAGCCTGGTGTCAGGCTCCAGGCCGTGCTGAAGGAGGTGACACTGTTCTGTAACAAGCACCTTGTTATATCAGATTTGACAGGACCATCCACAGCCTGGTGTCAGGCTCCAGGCCGTGCTGAAGGAGGCGACACCGTTCTGTAACCAACTCCTTGTTACATCAGATTTGACAGGACCATCCACAGCCTGGTGTCAGGCTCCAGGCCGTGCTGAAGGAGGTGACACCGTTCTGTAACCAGCACCTTGTTATGTCAGTTTGACAGGACCATCCACAGCCTGGTGTCAGGCTCCAGGCCGTGCTGAAGGAGGTGACACCGTTCTGTAACCAGCACCTTGTTATGTCAGTTTGACAGGACCATCCACAGCCTGGTGTCAGGCTCCAGGCCGTGCTGAAGGATGTGACACTGTTCTGTAACAAGCACCTTGTTATATCAGATTTGACAGGACCATCCACAGCCTAGTGTCAGGTTCCAGGCCGTGCTGAAGGAGGCGACACCGTTCTGTAACCAGCTCCTTGTAGTATCAGATTTGACAGGAGCATCCACAGCCTGGTGTCAGGCTCCAGGCCGTGCTGAAGGAGTCGACACCGTTCTGTAACCAGCTCCTTGTTATATCAAATTTGACAGGACCATTCACAGCCTGGTGTCAGGCTCCAGGCCGTGCTGAAGGAGGCGACACCATTCTGTAACCAGCTCCTTGTTGTATCAGATTTGACAGGACCATCCACAGCCTGGTGTCAGGCCCCAGGCCGTGCTGAAGGAGGTGACACCGTTCTGTAACCAGCTCCTTGTTATATAAGATTTGACAGGACCATCCACAGCCTGGTGTCAGGCTCCAGGCCGTGCTGAAGGAGGCGACACCGTTCTGTAACCAGCTCCTTGTTATATCAGATTTGACAGGACCATCCACAGCCTGGTGTCAGGCTCCAGGCCGTACGGAAGGAGGTGACACCGTTCTTTAACCAGCTCCTTGTTATATCAGATTTGTCAGGACCATCCACAGCCTGGTGTCAGGCTCCAGGCCGTGCTGAAGGAGGTGACGCCGTTCTGTAACCAGCTCCTTGTTATATCAGATTTGACAGGACCATCCACAGCCTGGTGTCAGGCCCCAGGCCGCACGGAAGGAGGTGACACCGTTCTTTAACCAGCTCCTTGTTATATCAGATTTGTCAGGACCATCCACAGCCTGGTGTCAGGCTCCAGGCCGTGCTGAAGGAGGTGACACCGTTCTGTAACCAGCTCCTTGTTATATCAGATTTGACAGGACCATCCACAGCCTGGTGTCAGGCCCCAGGCCGCACGGAAGGAGGTGACACCGTTCTGTAACCAGCACCTTGTTATATCAGATTTGACAGGACCATCCACAGCCTGGTGTCAGGCTCCAGGCCGTGCTGAAGGAGGCGACACCGTTCTGTAACCAGCTCCTTGTTATATCAGATTTGACAGGACCATCCACAGCCTGGTGTCAGGCTCCAGGCCGTGCTGAAGGAGGCGACACCGTTCTGTAACCAGCTCCTTGTTATATCAGATTTGACAGGACCATCCACAGCCTGGTGTCAGGCTCCAGGCCGTGCTGAAGGAGGCGACACCGTTCTGTAACCAGCTCCTAGTTATATCAGATTTGACAGGACCATCCACAGCCTGGTGTCAGGCTCCAGGCCGTGCTGAAGGAGGCGACACCGTTCTGTAACCAGCTCCTTGTTATATCAGATTTGACAGGACCATCCACAGCCTGGTGTCAGGCCCCAGGCCGTGCTGAAGGAGGCGACACCGTTCTGTAACCAGCTCCTTGTTATATCATATTTGACAGGACCATCCACAGCCTGGTGTCAGGCCCCAGGCCGTGCTGAAGGAGGCGACACGGTTCTGTAACTAGCACAGTGTTATATCAGACTTGACAGGGCCATCCACAGCCTGGTGTCAGGCTCCAGGCCGTGCTGAAGGAGGCGACACCGTTCTGTAACCAGCTCCTTGTTATATCAGATATGACAGGACCATCTACAGCCTGGTGTCGGCTCCAGGCCCTGCTGAAGGAGGCGACACCGTTCTGTAACCAGCTCCTTGTTATATCAGATTTGACAGGGCCATCCACAGCCTGGTGTCAGGCTCCAGGCCGTGCTGAAGGAGGCGACACCGTTCTGTAACTAGCACCTTGTTATATCAGATTTGACAGGACCATCCACAGCCTGGTGTCAGGCTCCAGGCCGTGCTGAAGGGGGTGACACCATTCTGTAAGCAGCTCCTTGTTATATCAGATTTGACAGGACCATCCACAGCCTGGTGTCAGGCTCCAGGCCGTGCTGAAGGAGGCGATACCGTTCTGTAACCAGCTCCTTGTTATATCAGATTTGACAGGACCATCCACAGCCTGGTGTCAGGCTCCAGGCCGTGCTGAAGGAGGCGACACCGCACTGTAACCAGAACCTTGTTATATCAGATTTGACAGGACCACCCACAGCCTGGTGTCAGGCTCCAGGCCGTGCTGAAGGAGGCGATACCGTTCTGTAACCAGCTCCTTGTTATATCAGATTTGACAGGAGCATCCACAGCCTGGTGTCAGGCTCCAGGACTTGCTGAAGGAGGCGACACCGTTCTGTAACCAGCTCCTTGTTATATCAGATTTGACAGGACCATCCACAGCCTGGTGTCAGGCTCCAGGCCGTGCTGAAGGAGGCGACACCGTTCTGTAACCAGCTCCTTGTTATATCAGATTTGACAGGACCATCCACAGCCTGGTGTCAGGCTCCAGGCCGTGCTGAAGGAGGCGATACCGTTCTGTAACCAGCTCCTTGTTATATCAGATTTGACAGGACCATCCACAGCCTGGTGTCAGGCTCCAGGCCGTGCTGAAGGGGGTGACACCATTCTGTAAGCAGCTCCTTGTTATATCAGATTTGACAGGACCATCCACAGCCTGGTGTCAGGCTCCAGGCCGTGCTGAAGGAGGCGATACCGTTCTGTAACCAGCTCCTTGTTATATCAGATTTGACAGGACCATCCACAGCCTGGTGTCAGGCTCCAGGCCGTGCTGAAGGAGGCGACACCGCACTGTAACCAGAACCTTGTTATATCAGATTTGACAGGACCACCCACAGCCTGGTGTCAGGCTCCAGGCCGTGCTGAAGGAGGCGATACCGTTCTGTAACCAGCTCCTTGTTATATCAGATTTGACAGGAGCATCCACAGCCTGGTGTCAGGCTCCAGGACTTGCTGAAGGAGGCGACACCGTTCTGTAACCAGCTCCTTGTTATATCAGATTTGACAGGACCATCCACAGCCTGGTGTCAGGCTCCAGGCCGTGCTGAAGGAGGCGACACCGTTCTGTAACCAGCTCCTTGTTATATCAGATTTGACAGGACCATCCACAGCCTGGTGTCAGACTCCAGGCCGTACTGAAGGAGGCGACACCGTTCTGTAACCAGCTCCTTGTTATATCAGATTTGACAGGACCATCCACAGCCTGGAGTCAGGCTCCAAGCCGTGCTGAAGGAGGCGACACCGTTCTGTAACCTGCACCTTGTTATATCAGATTTGACAGGACCATCCACAGCCTGGAGTCAGGCTCCAAGCCGTGCTGAAGGAGGCGACACCGTTCTGTAACCAGCACCTTGTTATATCAGATTTGACAGGACCATCCACAGCCTGGTGTCAGGCTCCAGGCCGTGCTGAAGGAGGCGACACCGTTCTGTAACCTGCTCCTTGTTATATCAGATTTGACAGGACCATCCACAGCCTGGTGTCAGGCTCCAGGCCGTGCTGAAGGAGGCGACACCGTTCTGTAACCAGCTCCTTGTTATATCAGATTTGACAGGACCATCCACATACTGGTGTCAGGCTCCAGGCCGTGCTGAAGGAGGCGATACCGTTCTGCAAACAGCTTCTTGTTGCATCAGATTTGACAGGACCATCCACAGCCTGGTGTCAGTCTCCAGGCCGTGCTGAAGGAGGTGACACCGTTCTGTAACCAGCTCCTTGTTATATCAGATTTGACAGGACCATCCACAGCCTGGTGTCAGGCTCCAGGCCGTGCTGTAGGAGGTGACACCTTTCAATAACCAGCTCCTTTTTATATCAGATGTGACAGGACCATCCACAGCCTGGTGTCAGGCTCCAGGCCGTGCTGAAGGATCTGACACCGTTCTGTAACAAGCACCTTGTTAAATCAGATTTGACAGGACCATCCACAGCCTGGTGTCAGGTTCCAGGCCGTGCTGAAGGAGGTGACACCGTTCTGTAACAAGCACCTTGTTAAATCAGATTTGACAGGACCACCCACAGCCTGGTGTCAGGCTCCAGGCCGTGCTGAAGGAGGTGACACCGTTCTGTAACCAGCAACTTGTTATGTCAGTTAGACAGGACCATCCACAGCCTGGTGTCAGGCTCCAGGCCGTGCTGAAGGATGTGACACCGTTCTGTAACAAGAACCTTGTTATATCAGATTTGACAGGACCATCCACAGACTTTTGTCAGGCTCCAGGCCGTGCTGAAGGAGGCGACACCGTTCTGTAACCAGCTCCTTGTTATATCAGATTTGACAGGACCATCCACAGACTGGTGTCAGGCTCCAGGCCGTGCTGAAGGAGGCGACATCGTTCTGTAACCAGCACCTTGTTATATCAGATTTGACAGGACCATCCACAGCCTGGTGTCAGGCTCCAGGCCGTGCTGAAGGAGGCGACACCGTTCTGTAACCAGCTCCGTGTTATATAAGATTTGACAGGACCATCCACAGCCTGGTGTCAGGCTCCAGGCCGTGCTGAAGGAGGCTACACCGTTCTGTAACCAGCTCCGTGTTATATAAGATTTGACAGGACCATCCACAGCCTGGTGTCAGGCTCCAGGCCGTGCTGAAGGAGGCGACATCGTTCTGTAACCAGCGCCTTGTTATATCAGATTTGACAGAACCATCCACAGCCTGGTGTCAGGCCCCAGGCCGTGCTGAAGGAGGCGACACCGTTCTGTAACCAGCTCCTTGTTATATCAGATTTGACAGGACCACCCACAGCCTGGTGTCAGGCTCCAGGCCGTGCTGATGGAGGCGACACAGTTCTGTAACCAGCTCCTAGTTATATCAGATTTGACAGGACCATCCACAGCCTGGTGTCAGGCTCCAGGCCGTGCTGAAGGAGGCGACACAGTTCTGTAACCAGCTCCTAGTTATATCAGATTTGACAGGACCATCCACAGCCTGGTGTCAGGCTCCAGGCCGTACTGAAGGAGGTGACACCCCTCTGTAACCAGCTCATTGTTGTAACAGATTTGACAGGACCATCCACAGTCTGGTATCAGGCTCCAGGCCGTGCTGAAGGAGGCGACACCGTTCTGTAACCAGCACCTTGTTATATCAGATTTGACAGGACCATCCACAGCCTGGTGTCAGGCTCCAGGCCGTGCTGAAGGAGGTGACAGCGTTCTGTAACCAGCTCCTTGTTATATCAGATTTGACAGCACCATCCACAGCCTGGTGTCAGACTCCAGGCCGTGCTGAAGGAGGCGACACGGTTCTGTAACTTGCACCGTATTATATCAGATTTGACAGGACCATCCACAGCCTGGTGTCAGGCTCCAGGCCGTGCTGAAGGAGGTGACACCGTTCTGTAACCAGCTCCTTGTTATATCAGATTTGACAGGACCATCCCCAGCCTGGTGTCAGGCTCCAGGCCGTGCTGAAGGAGGTGACACCGTTCTGTAACCAGCTCCTTGTTATATCAGATTTGACAGCACCATCCACAGCCTGGTGTCAGGCTCCAGGCCGTGCTGAAGGAGGCGACACCGTTCTGTAACCAGCACCTTGTTATCTCAGATTTGACAGGACCATCCACAGCCTGGTGTCAGGCTCCAGGCCGTGCTGAAGGAGATGACACCGTTCTGTAACCAGCTCCTTGTTATATCAGATTTGACAGGACCATCCACAGCCTGGTGTCAGGCTCCAGGCCGTGCTGAAGGAGGCGACACCGTTCTGTAACCAGCACCTTGTTATCTCAGATTTGACAGGACCATCCACAGCCTGGTGTCAGGCTCCAGGCCGTGCTGAAGGAGGTGACACCGTTCTGTAACCAGCTCCTTGTTATATCAGATTTGACAGGACCATCCACAGCCTGGTGTCAGGCTCCAGGCCGTGCTGAAGGAGGTGACACCGTTCTGTAACCAGCTCCTTGTTATATCAGATTTGTCAGGTCCATCCACAGCCTGGTGTCAGGCTCCAGGCCGTTCTGAAGGAGGTGACACCGTTCTGTAACCAGCTCCTTGTTATATCAGATTTAACAGGACCATCCATAGCCTGGTGTCAGGCTCCAGGCCGTGCTGAAGGAGGTGACACCGTTCTGTAACCAGCTCCTTGTTATATCAGATTTGACAGGACCATCCACAGCCTGGTGTCAGGCTCCAGGCCGTGCTGAAGGAGGTGACACCGTTCTGTAACCAGCACCTTGTTATATCAGATTTGACAGGACCATCCACAGCCTGGTGTCAGGCTCTAGGCCGTGCTGAAGGAGGCTACACAGTTCTGTAACCAGCTCCGTGTTATATAAGATTTGACAGGACCATCCACAGCCTGGTGTCAGGCCCCAGGCCGTGCTGAAGGAGGCGACACCGTTCTGTAACCAGCTCCTTGTTATATCAGATTTGACAGGACCATCCACAGCCTGGTGTCAGGCTCCAGGCCGTGCTGAAGGAGGCGACACCGTTCTGTAACCAGCTCCTTGTTATATCAGATTTGACAGGACCATCCACAGCCTGGTGTCAGGCTCCAGGCCGTGCTGAAGGAGGCGACACAGTTCTGTAACCAGCACCTTGTTATCTCAGATTTGACAGGACCATCCACAGCCTGGTGTCAGGCTCCAGGCCGTGCTGAAGGAGGCGACACCGTTCTGTAACCTGCACCTTGTTATATCAGATTTGACAGGACCATCCACAGCCTGGCGTCAGGCTCCAGGCCGTGCTGAAGGAGGCGACACCGTTCTGTAACCAGCTCCTTGTTCTATCAGATTTGACAGGACCATCCACTGCCTGGTGTCAGGCTCCAGGCCGAGCTGAAGGAGGTGACACCGTTCTGTAACCAGCTCCTTGTTATATCAGATTTGACAGGACCATCCACAGCCTGGTGTCAGGCTCCAGGCCGTGCTGAAGGAGGTGACACAGTTCTGTAACCAGCTCCTAGTTATATCAGATTTGACAGGACCATCCACAGCCTGGTGTCAGGCTCCAGGCCGTACTGAAGGAGGTGACACCCCTCTGTAACCAGCTCCTAATTATATCAGATTTGACAGGACCATCCACAGCCTGGTGTCAGGCACTAGGCCGTGCTGAAGGAGGCTACACAGTTCTGTAACCAGCTCCGTGTTATATAAGATTTGACAGGACCATCCACAGCCTGGTGTCAGGCTCCAGGCCGTGCTGAAGGAGGCGACACCGTTCTGTAACCAGCTCCTTGTAGTATCAGATTTGACAGGAGCATCCACAGCCTGGTGTCAGGCCCCAGGCCGTGCTGAAGGAGGCGACACCGTTCTGTAACCAGCTCCTTGTTATATCAGATTTGACAGGACCATTCACAGCCTGGTGTCAGGCTCCAGGCCGTGCTGAAGGAGGCGACACCGTTCTGTAACCAGCACCTTGTTATCTCAGATTTGACAGGACCATCCACAGCCTGGTGTCAGGCTCCAGGCCGTGCTGAAGGAGGCGACACCGTTCTGTAACCAGCACCTTGTTATATCAGATTTGACAGGACCATCCACAGCCTGACGTCAGGCTCCAGGCCGTGCTGAAGGAGATGACACCGTTCTGTAACCAACTCCTTGTTATATCAGATTTGACCGGACCATCCACAGCCTGGTCTCAGGCTCCAGACCGTGCTGAAGGAGGCGACACCGTTCTGTAACCAGCTCCTTGTTATATCAGAATTGACAGGACCATCCACAGCCTGGTGTCATGCTCCAAGCCGTGCTGAAGGAGGCGACACCGTTCTGTAACCAGCTCCTTGTTATTTCAGATTGGACAGCACCATCCACAGCCTGGTGTCAGGCTCCAGGCCGTGCTGAAGGAGGCGACACCGTTCTGTAACCAGCTCCTTGTTCTATCAGATTTGACAGGACCATCCACTGCCTGGTGTCAGGCTCCAGGCCGTGCTGAAGGAGGTGACACCGTTCTGTAACCAGCTCCTTGTTATATCAGATTTGACAGGACCATCCACAGCCTGGTGTCAGGCTCCAGGCCGTGCTGAAGGAGGTGACACCGTTCTGTAACCAGCTCCTAGTTATATCAGATTTGACAGGACCATCCACAGCCTGGTGTCAGGCTCCAGGCCGTGCTGAAGGAGGTGACACCGTTCTGTAACCAGCTCCTAGTTATATCAGATTTGACAGGACCATCCACAGCCTGGTGTCAGGCTCCAGGCCGTGCTGAAGGAGGTGACACCGCTCTGTAACCTGCTCCTTGTTGTATCAGATTTGACAGGACCATCCACAGCCTGGTGTCAGGCCCCAGGCCGTGCTGAAGGAGGCGACACCGTTCTGTAACCAGCACCTTGTTATATCAGATTTGACAGGACCATCCACAGCCTGGTGTCAGGCTCCAGGCCGTGCTGAAGGAGGTGACACCGTTCTGCAACCAGCTCCTTGTTGTAACAGATTTGACAGGACAATCCACAGCCTGGTGTCAGGCTCCAGGCCGTGCTGAAGGAGGCGACACCGTTCTGTAACCAGCTCCTTGTTCTATCAGATTTGACAGGACCATCCACAGCCTGGTGTGAGGCTCCAGGCCGTGCTGAGGGAGGCGACACCGTTCTGTAACCAGCACCTTGTTATTTTAGATTTGACAGGACCATCCACAGCCTGGTGTCAGGCTCCAGTCCGTGCTGAAGGAGGTGACACCGTTCTGTAACCAGCACCTTGTTGTATCAGATTTGACAGGACCATCCACAGCCTGGTGTCAGGCTCCAGGCCGTGCTGAAGGAGGCGACACCGTTCTGTAAATAGCTCCTTGTTATATCAGATTTGACAGGACCATCCACAGCCTGGTGTCAGGCTCCAGGCCGTGCTGAAGGAGGTGACACCGTTCTGTAACCAGCTCCGTGTTACATCAGATTTGACAGGACCATCCACAGCCTGGTGTCAGGCTCCAGGCTGTGCTGAAGGAGGCGACACCATTCTGTAACCAGCTCCTTGTTATATCAGATTTGACAGGACCATCCACAGCCTGGTGTCAGGCTCCATGCCGTGCTGAAGGAAGCGACACCGTTCTGTAACTGCACCGTGTTATATCAGATTTGACAGGACCATCCACAGCCTGGTGTCAGGCTCCAGGCCGTGCTGAAGAAGGCTACACCGTTCTGTAACCAGCTCCGTGTTATATAAGATTTGACAGGACCATCCACAGCCTGGTGTCAGGCTCCAGGCCGTGCTGAAGGAGGTGACACCGTTCTGTAACCAGCTCCTTGTTATATCAGATTTGACAGGACCATCCACAGCCTGGTGTCAGGCTCCAGGCTGTGCTGAAGGAGGCGACCCCGTTCTGTAACCAGCTCCTTGTTATATCAGATTTGACAGGACCATCCACAGCCTGGTGTCAGGCTCCAGGCCGTGCTGAAGGAGGTGACACCGTTCTGTAACCAGCTCCTTGTTATATCAGATTTGACAGGACCATCCACAGCCTGGTGTCAGGCTCCAGACCGCGCTGAAGGAGGTGACACCGTTCTGTAACCAGCTCCTTGTTATATCAGATTTGACAGCACCATCCACAGCCTGGTGTCAGGCTCCAGGCCGGGCTGAAGGAGGTGACACCGTTCTGTAACCAGCACCTTGTTGTATCAGATTTGACAGGACCATTCACAGCCTGGTGTCAGGCTCCAGGCCGTGCTGAAGGAGGTGACACCGTTCTGTAACCAGCTCCTTGTTATATCAGATTTGACAGGACCATTCACAGCCTAGTGTCAGGCTCCAGGCCGTGCTGAAGGAGGTGACGCCGTTCTGTAACCAGCTTCTTGTTATATCAGATTTGACAGGACCATCCCCAGCCTGGTGTCAGGCTCCAGGCCGTGCTGAAGGAGGTGACACCGTTCTGTAACCAGCTCCTTGTTATATCAGATTTGACAGGACCATCCACAGCCTGGTGTCAGGCTCCAGGCCGTGCTGAAGGAGGCGACACGGTTCTGTAACTTGCACCGTATTATATCAGATTTGACAGGACCATCCACAGCCTGGTGTCAGGCTCCAGGCCGTGCTGAAGGAGGTGACACCGTTCTGTAACCAGCTCCTTGTTATATCAGATTTGACAGGACCATTCACAGCCTAGTGTCAGGCTCCAGGCCGTGCTGAAGGAGGTGACACCGTTCTGTAACTAGCTCCTTGTTGTATCAGATTTGACAGGACCATCCACAGCCTGGTGTCAGGCTCCAGGCCGTGCTGAAGGAGGCGACACCGTTCTGTAACCAGCACCTTGTTATCTCAGATTTGACAGGACCATCCCCAGCCTGGTGTCAGGCTCCAGGCCGTGCTGAAGGAGATGACACCGTTCTGTAACCAGCTCCTTGTTTCTCAGATTTGACAGGACCATCCACAGCCTGGTGTCAGGCTCCAGGCCGTGCTGAAGGAGATGACACCGTTCTGTAACCAACTCCTTGTTATATCAGATTTGACAGGACCATCCACAGCCTGGTCTCAGGCTCCAGACCGTGCTGAAGGAGGCGACATCGTTCTGTAACCAGCTCCTTGTTATATCAGAATTGACAGGACATTCCACAGCCTGGTGTCAGGCTCCAGGCCGTGCTGAAGGAGGCGACACCGTTCTGTAACCAGCTCCTTGTTATATCAGATTTGACAGCACCATCCACAGCCTGGTGTCAGGCTCCAGGCCGTGCTGAAGGAGGTGACACCGTTCTGTAACCAGCTCCTTGTTATATCAGATTTGACAGGACCATCCACAGCCTGGTGTCAGGCTCCAGGCCGTGCTGAAGGAGGTGACACCGTTCTGTAACCAACTCCGTGTTATATAAGATTTGACAGGACCATCCACAGCCTGGTGTCAGGCTCCAGGCCGTGCTGAAGGAGGTGACACCGTTCTGTAACCAGCTCCTTGTTATATCAGATTTGACAGGACCATCCACAGCCTGGTGTCAGGCTCCAGGCTGTGCTGAAGGAGGCGACCCCGTTCTGTAACCAGCTCCTTGTTATATCAGATTTGACAGGACCATCCACAGCCTGGTGTCAGGCTCCAGGCCGTGCTGAAGGAGGTGACACCGTTCTGTAACCAGCTCCTTGTTATATCAGATTTGACAGGACCATCCACAGCCTGGTGTCAGGCTCCAGACCGCGCTGAAGGAGGTGACACCGTTCTGTAACCAGCTCCTTGTTATATCAGATTTGACAGCACCATCCACAGCCTGGTGTCAGGCTCCAGGCCGGGCTGAAGGAGGTGACACCGTTCTGTAACCAGCACCTTGTTGTATCAGATTTGACAGGACCATTCACAGCCTGGTGTCAGGCTCCAGGCCGTGCTGAAGGAGGTGACACCGTTCTGTAACCAGCTCCTTGTTATATCAGATTTGACAGGACCATTCACAGCCTAGTGTCAGGCTCCAGGCCGTGCTGAAGGAGGTGACGCCGTTCTGTAACCAGCTTCTTGTTATATCAGATTTGACAGGACCATCCCCAGCCTGGTGTCAGGCTCCAGGCCGTGCTGAAGGAGGTGACACCGTTCTGTAACCAGCTCCTTGTTATATCAGATTTGACAGGACCATCCACAGCCTGGTGTCAGGCTCCAGGCCGTGCTGAAGGAGGCGACACGGTTCTGTAACTTGCACCGTATTATATCAGATTTGACAGGACCATCCACAGCCTGGTGTCAGGCTCCAGGCCGTGCTGAAGGAGGTGACACCGTTCTGTAACCAGCTCCTTGTTATATCAGATTTGACAGGACCATTCACAGCCTAGTGTCAGGCTCCAGGCCGTGCTGAAGGAGGTGACACCGTTCTGTAACTAGCTCCTTGTTGTATCAGATTTGACAGGACCATCCACAGCCTGGTGTCAGGCTCCAGGCCGTGCTGAAGGAGGCGACACCGTTCTGTAACCAGCACCTTGTTATCTCAGATTTGACAGGACCATCCCCAGCCTGGTGTCAGGCTCCAGGCCGTGCTGAAGGAGATGACACCGTTCTGTAACCAGCTCCTTGTTTCTCAGATTTGACAGGACCATCCACAGCCTGGTGTCAGGCTCCAGGCCGTGCTGAAGGAGGTGACACCTTTCTGTAACCAGCTCCTTGTTATATCAGATTTGACAGGACCATCCACAGCCTGGTGTCAGGCTCCAGGCCGTGCGGAAGGAGGTGACACCGTTCTGTAACCAGCTCCTTGTTATATCAGATTTGTCAGGTCCATCCACAGCCTGGTGTCAGGCTCCAGGCCGTGCTGAAGGAGGTGACACCGTTCTGTAACCAGCTCCTTGTTATATCAGATTTGACAGGACCATCCATAGCCTGGTGTCAGGCTCCAGGCCGTGCTGAAGGAGGTGACACCGTTCTGTAACCAGCACCGTGTTATATCAGATTTGACAGGACCATCCACAGCCTGGTGTCAGGCTCCAGGCCGTGCTGAAGGATGTGACACCGTTCTGTAACAAGCACCTTGTTATATCAGATTTGACAGGACCATCCACAGCCTGGTGTCAGGCTCCAGACCGTGCTGAAGGAGGCGACATCGTTCTGTAACCAGCTCCTTGTTATATCAGAATTGACAGGACATTCCACAGCCTGGTGTCAGGCTCCAGGCCGTGCTGAAGGAGGCGACACCGTTCTGTAACCAGCTCCTTGTTATATCAGATTTGACAGCACCATCCACAGCCTGGTGTCAGGCTCCAGGCCGTGCTGAAGGAGGTGACACCGTTCTGTAACCAGCTCCTTGTTCTATCAGATTTGACAGGACCATCCACAGCCTGGTGTCAGGCTCCAGGCCGTGCTGAAGGAGGTGACACCTTTCTGTAACCAGCTCCTTGTTATATCAGATTTGACAGGACCATCCACAGCCTGGTGTCAGGCTCCAGGCCGTGCGGAAGGAGGTGACACCGTTCTGTAACCAACTCCTTGTTATATCAGATTTGACCGGACCATCCACAGCCTGGTCTCAGGCTCCAGACCGTGCTGAAGGAGGCGACACCGTTCTGTAACCAGCTCCTTGTTATATCAGAATTGACAGGACCATCCACAGCCTGGTGTCATGCTCCAAGCCGTGCTGAAGGAGGCGACACCGTTCTGTAACCAGCTCCTTGTTATTTCAGATTGGACAGCACCATCCACAGCCTGGTGTCAGGCTCCAGGCCGTGCTGAAGGAGGCGACACCGTTCTGTAACCAGCTCCTTGTTCTATCAGATTTGACAGGACCATCCACTGCCTGGTGTCAGGCTCCAGGCCGTGCTGAAGGAGGTGACACCGTTCTGTAACCAGCTCCTTGTTATATCAGATTTGACAGGACCATCCACAGCCTGGTGTCAGGCTCCAGGCCGTGCTGAAGGAGGTGACACCGTTCTGTAACCAGCTCCTAGTTATATCAGATTTGACAGGACCATCCACAGCCTGGTGTCAGGCTCCAGGCCGTGCTGAAGGAGGTGACACCGTTCTGTAACCAGCTCCTAGTTATATCAGATTTGACAGGACCATCCACAGCCTGGTGTCAGGCTCCAGGCCGTGCTGAAGGAGGTGACACCGCTCTGTAACCTGCTCCTTGTTGTATCAGATTTGACAGGACCATCCACAGCCTGGTGTCAGGCCCCAGGCCGTGCTGAAGGAGGCGACACCGTTCTGTAACCAGCACCTTGTTATATCAGATTTGACAGGACCATCCACAGCCTGGTGTCAGGCTCCAGGCCGTGCTGAAGGAGGTGACACCGTTCTGCAACCAGCTCCTTGTTGTAACAGATTTGACAGGACAATCCACAGCCTGGTGTCAGGCTCCAGGCCGTGCTGAAGGAGGCGACACCGTTCTGTAACCAGCTCCTTGTTCTATCAGATTTGACAGGACCATCCACAGCCTGGTGTGAGGCTCCAGGCCGTGCTGAGGGAGGCGACACCGTTCTGTAACCAGCACCTTGTTATTTTAGATTTGACAGGACCATCCACAGCCTGGTGTCAGGCTCCAGTCCGTGCTGAAGGAGGTGACACCGTTCTGTAACCAGCACCTTGTTGTATCAGATTTGACAGGACCATCCACAGCCTGGTGTCAGGCTCCAGGCCGTGCTGAAGGAGGCGACACCGTTCTGTAAATAGCTCCTTGTTATATCAGATTTGACAGGACCATCCACAGCCTGGTGTCAGGCTCCAGGCCGTGCTGAAGGAGGTGACACCGTTCTGTAACCAGCTCCGTGTTACATCAGATTTGACAGGACCATCCACAGCCTGGTGTCAGGCTCCAGGCTGTGCTGAAGGAGGCGACACCATTCTGTAACCAGCTCCTTGTTATATCAGATTTGACAGGACCATCCACAGCCTGGTGTCAGGCTCCATGCCGTGCTGAAGGAAGCGACACCGTTCTGTAACTGCACCGTGTTATATCAGATTTGACAGGACCATCCACAGCCTGGTGTCAGGCTCCAGGCCGTGCTGAAGAAGGCTACACCGTTCTGTAACCAGCTCCGTGTTATATAAGATTTGACAGGACCATCCACAGCCTGGTGTCAGGCTCCAGGCCGTGCTGAAGGAGGTGACACCGTTCTGTAACCAGCTCCTTGTTATATCAGATTTGACAGGACCATCCACAGCCTGGTGTCAGGCTCCAGGCTGTGCTGAAGGAGGCGACCCCGTTCTGTAACCAGCTCCTTGTTATATCAGATTTGACAGGACCATCCACAGCCTGGTGTCAGGCTCCAGGCCGTGCTGAAGGAGGTGACACCGTTCTGTAACCAGCTCCTTGTTATATCAGATTTGACAGGACCATCCACAGCCTGGTGTCAGGCTCCAGACCGCGCTGAAGGAGGTGACACCGTTCTGTAACCAGCTCCTTGTTATATCAGATTTGACAGCACCATCCACAGCCTGGTGTCAGGCTCCAGGCCGGGCTGAAGGAGGTGACACCGTTCTGTAACCAGCACCTTGTTGTATCAGATTTGACAGGACCATTCACAGCCTGGTGTCAGGCTCCAGGCCGTGCTGAAGGAGGTGACACCGTTCTGTAACCAGCTCCTTGTTATATCAGATTTGACAGGACCATTCACAGCCTAGTGTCAGGCTCCAGGCCGTGCTGAAGGAGGTGACGCCGTTCTGTAACCAGCTTCTTGTTATATCAGATTTGACAGGACCATCCCCAGCCTGGTGTCAGGCTCCAGGCCGTGCTGAAGGAGGTGACACCGTTCTGTAACCAGCTCCTTGTTATATCAGATTTGACAGGACCATCCACAGCCTGGTGTCAGGCTCCAGGCCGTGCTGAAGGAGGCGACACGGTTCTGTAACTTGCACCGTATTATATCAGATTTGACAGGACCATCCACAGCCTGGTGTCAGGCTCCAGGCCGTGCTGAAGGAGGTGACACCGTTCTGTAACCAGCTCCTTGTTATATCAGATTTGACAGGACCATTCACAGCCTAGTGTCAGGCTCCAGGCCGTGCTGAAGGAGGTGACACCGTTCTGTAACTAGCTCCTTGTTGTATCAGATTTGACAGGACCATCCACAGCCTGGTGTCAGGCTCCAGGCCGTGCTGAAGGAGGCGACACCGTTCTGTAACCAGCACCTTGTTATCTCAGATTTGACAGGACCATCCCCAGCCTGGTGTCAGGCTCCAGGCCGTGCTGAAGGAGATGACACCGTTCTGTAACCAGCTCCTTGTTTCTCAGATTTGACAGGACCATCCACAGCCTGGTGTCAGGCTCCAGGCCGTGCTGAAGGAGATGACACCGTTCTGTAACCAACTCCTTGTTATATCAGATTTGACAGGACCATCCACAGCCTGGTCTCAGGCTCCAGACCGTGCTGAAGGAGGCGACATCGTTCTGTAACCAGCTCCTTGTTATATCAGAATTGACAGGACATTCCACAGCCTGGTGTCAGGCTCCAGGCCGTGCTGAAGGAGGCGACACCGTTCTGTAACCAGCTCCTTGTTATATCAGATTTGACAGCACCATCCACAGCCTGGTGTCAGGCTCCAGGCCGTGCTGAAGGAGGTGACACCGTTCTGTAACCAGCTCCTTGTTATATCAGATTTGACAGGACCATCCACAGCCTGGTGTCAGGCTCCAGGCCGTGCTGAAGGAGGTGACACCGTTCTGTAACCAACTCCGTGTTATATAAGATTTGACAGGACCATCCACAGCCTGGTGTCAGGCTCCAGGCCGTGCTGAAGGAGGTGACACCGTTCTGTAACCAGCTCCTTGTTATATCAGATTTGACAGGACCATCCACAGCCTGGTGTCAGGCTCCAGGCTGTGCTGAAGGAGGCGACCCCGTTCTGTAACCAGCTCCTTGTTATATCAGATTTGACAGGACCATCCACAGCCTGGTGTCAGGCTCCAGGCCGTGCTGAAGGAGGTGACACCGTTCTGTAACCAGCTCCTTGTTATATCAGATTTGACAGGACCATCCACAGCCTGGTGTCAGGCTCCAGACCGCGCTGAAGGAGGTGACACCGTTCTGTAACCAGCTCCTTGTTATATCAGATTTGACAGCACCATCCACAGCCTGGTGTCAGGCTCCAGGCCGGGCTGAAGGAGGTGACACCGTTCTGTAACCAGCACCTTGTTGTATCAGATTTGACAGGACCATTCACAGCCTGGTGTCAGGCTCCAGGCCGTGCTGAAGGAGGTGACACCGTTCTGTAACCAGCTCCTTGTTATATCAGATTTGACAGGACCATTCACAGCCTAGTGTCAGGCTCCAGGCCGTGCTGAAGGAGGTGACGCCGTTCTGTAACCAGCTTCTTGTTATATCAGATTTGACAGGACCATCCCCAGCCTGGTGTCAGGCTCCAGGCCGTGCTGAAGGAGGTGACACCGTTCTGTAACCAGCTCCTTGTTATATCAGATTTGACAGGACCATCCACAGCCTGGTGTCAGGCTCCAGGCCGTGCTGAAGGAGGCGACACGGTTCTGTAACTTGCACCGTATTATATCAGATTTGACAGGACCATCCACAGCCTGGTGTCAGGCTCCAGGCCGTGCTGAAGGAGGTGACACCGTTCTGTAACCAGCTCCTTGTTATATCAGATTTGACAGGACCATTCACAGCCTAGTGTCAGGCTCCAGGCCGTGCTGAAGGAGGTGACACCGTTCTGTAACTAGCTCCTTGTTGTATCAGATTTGACAGGACCATCCACAGCCTGGTGTCAGGCTCCAGGCCGTGCTGAAGGAGGCGACACCGTTCTGTAACCAGCACCTTGTTATCTCAGATTTGACAGGACCATCCCCAGCCTGGTGTCAGGCTCCAGGCCGTGCTGAAGGAGATGACACCGTTCTGTAACCAGCTCCTTGTTTCTCAGATTTGACAGGACCATCCACAGCCTGGTGTCAGGCTCCAGGCCGTGCTGAAGGAGGTGACACCTTTCTGTAACCAGCTCCTTGTTATATCAGATTTGACAGGACCATCCACAGCCTGGTGTCAGGCTCCAGGCCGTGCGGAAGGAGGTGACACCGTTCTGTAACCAGCTCCTTGTTATATCAGATTTGTCAGGTCCATCCACAGCCTGGTGTCAGGCTCCAGGCCGTGCTGAAGGAGGTGACACCGTTCTGTAACCAGCTCCTTGTTATATCAGATTTGACAGGACCATCCATAGCCTGGTGTCAGGCTCCAGGCCGTGCTGAAGGAGGTGACACCGTTCTGTAACCAGCACCGTGTTATATCAGATTTGACAGGACCATCCACAGCCTGGTGTCAGGCTCCAGGCCGTGCTGAAGGATGTGACACCGTTCTGTAACAAGCACCTTGTTATATCAGATTTGACAGGACCATCCACAGCCTGGTGTCAGGCTCCAGACCGTGCTGAAGGAGGCGACATCGTTCTGTAACCAGCTCCTTGTTATATCAGAATTGACAGGACATTCCACAGCCTGGTGTCAGGCTCCAGGCCGTGCTGAAGGAGGCGACACCGTTCTGTAACCAGCTCCTTGTTATATCAGATTTGACAGCACCATCCACAGCCTGGTGTCAGGCTCCAGGCCGTGCTGAAGGAGGTGACACCGTTCTGTAACCAGCTCCTTGTTCTATCAGATTTGACAGGACCATCCACAGCCTGGTGTCAGGCTCCAGGCCGTGCTGAAGGAGGTGACACCTTTCTGTAACCAGCTCCTTGTTATATCAGATTTGACAGGACCATCCACAGCCTGGTGTCAGGCTCCAGGCCGTGCGGAAGGAGGTGACACCGTTCTGTAACCAGCTCCTTGTTATATCAGATTTGTCAGGTCCATCCACAGCCTGGTGTCAGGCTCCAGGCCGTGCTGAAGGAGGTGACACCGTTCTGTAACCAGCTCCTTGTTCTATCAGATTTGACAGGACCATCCACAGCCTGGTGTCAGGCTCCAGGCCGTGCTGAAGGAGGTGACACCTTTCTGTAACCAGCTCCTTGTTATATCAGATTTGACAGGACCATCCACAGCCTGGTGTCAGGCTCCAGGCCGTGCGGAAGGAGGTGACACCGTTCTGTAACCAGCTCCTTGTTATATCAGATTTGTCAGGTCCATCCACAGTCTGGTGTCAGGCTCCAGGCCGTGCTGAAGGAGGTGACACCGTTCTGTAACCAGCTCCTTGTTATATCAGATTTGACAGGACCATCCATAGCCTGGTGTCAGGCTCCAGGCCGTGCTGAAGGAGGTGACACCGTTCTGTAACCAGCACCGTGTTATATCAGATTTGACAGGACCATCCACAGCCTGGTGTCAGGCTCCAGGCCGTGCTGAAGGATGTGACACCGTTCTGTAACAAGCACCTTGTTATATCAGATTTGACAGGACCATCCACAGCCTGGTGTCAGGCTCCAGGCCGTGCTGAAGGAGGCTACACAGTTCTGTAACCAGCTCCGTGTTATATAAGATTTGACAGGACCATCCACAGCCTGGTGTCAGGCTCCAGGCCGTGCTGGAGGAGGCGACATCGTTCTGTAACCAGCTCCTTGTAGTATCAGATTTGACAGGAGCATCCACAGCCTGGTGTCAGGCCCCAGGCCGTGCTGAAGGAGGCGACACCGTTCTGTAACCAGCTCCTTGTTATATCAGATTTGACAGGACCATCCACAGCCTGGTGTCAGGCTCCAGGCCGTGCTGAAGGAGGCGACACAGTTCTGTAACCAGCTCCTAGTTATATCAGATTTGACAGGACCATCCACAGCCTGGTGTCAGGATCCAGGCCGTGCTGAAGGAGGCGACACAGTTCTGTAACCAGGACCTTGTTGTATCAGATTTGACAGGACCATCCACAGCCTGGTGTCAGGCTCCAGGCCGTACTGAAGGAGGTGACACCGTTCTGCAACCAGCTCCTTGTTGTAACAGATTTGACAGGACCATCCACAGTCTGGTATCAGGCTCCAGGCCATGCTGAAGGAGGTGACAGCTTTCTGTAACCAGCTCCTTGTTATATCAGATTTGACAGCACCATCCACAGCCTGGTGTCAGGCTCCAGGCCGTGCTGAAGGAGGCGACACCGTTCTGTAACCAGCTCCTTGTTGTATCAGATTTGACAGGACCATCCACAGCCTGGTGTCAGGCTCCAGGCCGTGCTGAAGGAGGTGACAGCGTTCTGTAACCAGCTCCTTGTTATATCAGATTTGACAGCACCATCCACAGCCTGGTGTCAGGCTCCAGGCCGTGCTGAAGGAGGCGACACCGTTCTGTAACCAGCTCCTTGTTCTATCAGATTTGAATGGACCATCCACAGCCTGGTGTCAGGCTCCAGGCCGTGCTGAAGGAGGCGACACCGTTCTGTAACCTGCTCCTTGTTATATCAGATTTGACAGGACCATCCACAGCCTGGTGTCAGGCTCCAGGCCGTGCTGAAGGAGGCGACACCGTTCTGTAACCAGCTCCTTGTTATATCAGACTTGACAGGACCATCCACAGCCTGGTGTCAGGCTCCAGGCCGTGCTGAAGGAGGCGACACCGTTCTGTAACCAGCACCTTGTTATTTCAGATTTGACAGGACCATCCACAGCCTGGTGTCAGGCTCCAGGCCGTGCTGAAGGAGGCGACACCGTTCTGTAACCAGCTCCTTGTTATATCAGATTTGACAGGACCATCCACAGCCTGGTGTCAGGCTCCAGGCCGTGCTGAAGGAGGCGACACCGTTCTGTAACCAGCACCTTGTTATATCAGATTTGACAGGACCATCCACAGCCTGGTGTCAGGCTCCAGTCCGTACTGAAGGAGGTGACACCGTTCTGTAACCAGCACCTTGTTATATCAGACTTGACAGGACCATCCACAGCCTGGTGTCAGGCTCCAGGCCGTGCTGAAGGAGGTGACACCGTTCTGTAACCAGCACCTTGTTATATCAGATTTGACAGGACCATCCACAGCCTGGTGTCAGGCTCCAGTCCGTGCTGAAGGAGGTGACACCGTTCTGTAACCAGCACCTTGTTGTATCAGATTTGACAGGACCAGCCACAGCCTGGTTTCAGGCTCCAGGCCGTGCTGAAGGAGGCGACACCGTTCTGTAAATAGCTCCTTGTTATATCAGATTTGACAGGACCATCCACAGCCTGGTGTTAGGCTCCAGGCCGTGCTGAAGGAGGTGACACCGTTCTGTAACCAGCTCCGTGTTACATCAGATTTGACAGGACCATCCACAGCCTGCTGTCAGGCTCCAGGCTGTACTGAAGGAGGCGACACCATTCTGTAACCAGCTCCTTGTTATATCAGATTTGACAGGACCATCCACAGCCTGGTGTCAGGCTCCAGGCCGTGCTGAAGGATGTGACACCGTTCTGTAACAAGCACCTTGTTATATCAGATTTGACAGGACCATCCACAGCCTGGTGTCAGGCTCCAGGCCGTGCTGAAGGAGGCGACACCGTTCTGTAACCAGCTCCTTGTTATTTCAGATTTGACAGGACCATCCACAGCCTGGTGTCAGGCTCCAGGCCTTGCTGAAGGAGGCGACACAGTTCTGTAACCAGCTCCTAGTTATATCAGATTTGACAGGACCATCCACAGCCTGGTGTCAGGATCCAGGCCGTGCTGAAGGAGGCGACACAGTTCTGTAACCAGCTCCTAGTTATATCAGATTTGACAGGACCACCCACAGCCTGGTGTCAGGCCCCAGGCCGTGCTGAAGGAGGCGACACCGTTCTGTAACCAGCTCCTTGTTCTATCAGATTTGAATGGACCATCCACAGCCTGGTGTCAGGCTCCAGCCCGTGCTGAAGGAGGCGACACCGTTCTGTAACCAGCACCTTGTTATTTCAGATTTGACAGGACCATCCACAGCCTGGTGTCAGGCTCCAGGCCGTGCTGAAGGAGGCGACACCGTTCTGTAACCAGCACCTTGTTATATCAGATTTGACATGACCATCCACAGCCTGGTGTCAGGCTCCAGTCCGTGCTGAAGGAGGTGACACCGTTCTGTAACCAGCACCTTGTTGTATCAGATTTGACAGGACCATCCACAGCCTGGTTTCAGGCTCCAGGCCGTGCTGAAGGAGGCGACACCGTTCTGTAAATAGCTCCTTGTTGTATCAGATTTGACAGGACCATTCACAGCCTGGTGTCAGGCTCCAGGCCGTGCTGAAGGAGGTGACCAGGTTCTGTAACCACCTCGTGTTACATCAGATTTGACAGGACCATCCACATCCTGGTGTCAGGCTCCAGGCTGTGCTGAAGGAGGCGACACCATTCTGTAACCAGCTCCTTGATATATCAGATTTGACAGGACCATCCACAGCCTGGTGTCAGGCTCCATGCCGTGCTGAAGGATGTGACACCGTTCTGTAACAAGCACCTTGTTATATCAGATTTGACAGGACCATCCACAGCCTGGTGTCAGGCTCCAGGCCGTGCTGAAGGAGGCTACACCGTTCTGTAACCAGCTCCCTGTTATATAAGGTTTGACAGGACCATCCACAGCCTGGTGTCAGGCTCCAGGCCGTGCTGAAGGAGGCGACACCGTTCTGTAACCAGCTCCTTGTTCTATCAGATTTGAATGGACCATCCACAGCCTGGTGTCAGGCTCCAGGCCGTGCTGAAGGAGGCGACACGGTTCTGTAACCAGCACCTTGTTATATCAGATTTGACAGGACCATCCACAGCCTGGTGTCAGGCTCCAGGCCGTGCTGAAGGAGGCGACACCGTTCTGTAACCAGCACCTTGTTATATCAGATTTGACAGGACCATCCACAGCCTGGTGTCAGGCTCCAGTCCGTGCTGAAGGAGGTGACACCGTTCTGTAACCAGCACGTTGTTGTATCAGATTTGACAGCACCATCCACAGCCTGTTTTCAGGCTCCAGGCCGTGCTGAAGGAGGCGACACCGTTCTGTAAATACCTCCTTGTTATAACAGATTTGACAGGACCATCCACAGCCTGGTGTCAGGCTCCAGGCCGTGCTGAAGGAGGTGACACCGTTCTGTAACCAGCTCCGTGTTATATCAGATTTGACAGGACCATCCACAGCCTGGTGTCAGGCTCCAGGCTGTGCTGAAGGAGGCGACACCATTCTGTAACCAGCTCCTTGTTATATCAGATTTGACAGGACCATCCACAGCCTGGTGTCAGGCTCCAGGCCGTGCTGAAGGAGGTGATACCGTTCTGTAACCAGCTCCTTGTTATATCAGATTTAACAGGACCATCCACAGCCTGGTGTCAGGCTCCAGGCCGTGCTGAAGGAGGCGACACCGTTCTGTAAAAAGCTCCTTGTTCTATCAGATTTGACAGGAACATCCACAGCCTGGTGTCAGGCTCCAGGCCGTGCTGAAGGAGGTGACACCGTTCTGTAACCAGCACCGTGTTATATCAGATTTGACAGGACCATCCACAGCCTGGTGTCAGGCTCCAGGCCGTGCTGAAGGAGGTGACACCGTTCTGCAACAAGCACCTTGTTATATCAGATTTGACAGGACCATCCACTGCCTGGTGTCAGGCTCCAAGCCGTGTTGAAGGAGGCGACACCGTTCTGTAACCAGCTCCTTGTTGTATCAGATTTGACAAGACCATCCACAGCCTGGTGTCAGGCTCCAGGCCGTGCTGAAGGAGGTGACACCGTTCTGTAACCAGCACCTTGTTATGTCAGTTTGACAGGAACATCAACAGCCTGGTGTCAGGCTCCAGGCCGTGCTGAAGGATGTGACACCGTTCTGTAACAAGCACCTTGTTATATCAGATTTGACAGGACCATCCACAGCCTGGTGTCAGGTTCCAGGACGTGCTGAAGGAGGCTACACCGTTCTGTAACCAGCTCCGTGTGATATAAGATTTGACAGGACCATCCACAGCCTGGTGTCAGGCTCCAGTCCGTGCTGAAGGAGGCGACACCGTTCTGTAACCAGCACCTTGTTATATCAGATTTGACAGGACCATCCACAGCCTGGTGTCAGGTTCCAGGCCGTGCTGAAGGAGGCGACACCGTTCTGTAACCAGCTCCTTGTTATATCAGATTTGACAGGACCATCCACAGCCTGGTGTCAGGCTCCAGGCCGTGCTGAAGGAGGTGAAACCGTTCTGTAACCAGCACCTTGTTATATCAGATTTGACAGGACCATCCACAGCCTGGTGTCAGGCTCCAGGCCGTGCTGAAGGAGGCGACACAGTTCTGTAACCAGCTCCTAGTTACATCAGATTTGACAGGACCATCCACAACCTGGTGTCAGGCTCCAGGCCGTGCTGAAGGAGGCGACACCGTTCTGTAACCAGCTCCTTGTTATATCAGATTTGACAGGACCATCCACAGCCTGGTGTCAGGCCCCAGGCCGTGCTGAAGGAGGCGACACCGTTCTGTAACCAGCTCCTTGTTATATCAGATTTGACAGGACCATCCACAGCCTGGTGTCAGGCTCCAGGCCGTGCTGAAGGAGGCGACACCGTTCTGCAACCAGCATCTTGTTATATCAGATTTGACAGCACCATCCACAGCCTGGTGTCAGGCTCCAGGCCGTGCTGAAGGAGGCGACACCGTTCTGTAACCAGCTCCTTGTTATATCAGATTTGACAGGACCATCCACAGCCTGGTGTCAGGCTCCAGGCCGTGCTGAAGGAGGCTACGCCGCTCTGTAACCAGCTCCGTGTGAAATAAGATTTGACAGGACCATCCACAGCCTGGTGTCAGGCTCCAGTGCGTGCTTAAGGAGGCGACATCGTTCTGTAACCAGCACCTTGTTATATCAGATTTGACAGGACCATCCACAGACTGGTGTCAGGCTCCAGGCCGTGCTGAAGGAGGCGACACCGTTCTGTAACCAGCTCCTTGTTATATCAGATTTGACAGGACCATCCACAGCCTGGTGTCAGGCTCGAGGCCGTGCTGAAGGAGGCGACACAGTTCTGTAACCAGCTCCTTGTTCTATCAGATTTGACAGGACCATCCACAGCCTGGTGTCAGGCTCCAGGCCGTGCTGAAGGAGGTGACACCTTTCTGTAACCAGCTCCTTGTTATATCAGATTTGACAGGACCATCCACAGCCTGGTGTCAGGCTCCAGGCCGTGCGGAAGGAGGTGACACCGTTCTGTAACCAGCTCCTTGTTATATCAGATTTGTCAGGTCCATCCACAGCCTGGTGTCAGGCTCCAGGCCGTGCTGAAGAAGGTGACACCGTTCTGTAACCAGCTCCTTGTTATATCAGATTTGACAGGACCATCCATAGCCTGGTGTCAGGCTCCAGGCCGTGCTGAAGGAGGTGACACCGTTCTGTAACCAGCACCGTGTTATATCAGATTTGACAGGACCATCCACAGCCTGGTGTCAGGCTCCAGGCCGTGCTGAAGGATGTGACACCGTTCTGTAACAAGCACCTTGTTATATCAGATTTGACAGGACCATCCACAGCCTGGTGTCAGGCTCCAGGACGTGCTGAAGGAGGCTACACAGTTCTGTAACCAGCTCCGTGTTATATAAGATTTGACAGGACCATCCACAGCCTGGTGTCAGGCTCCAGGCCGTGCTGGAGGAGGCGACATCGTTCTGTAACCAGCTCCTTGTAGTATCAGATTTGACAGGAGCATCCACAGCCTGGTGTCAGGCCCCAGGCCGTGCTGAAGGAGGCGACACCGTTCTGTAACCAGCTCCTTGTTATATCAGATTTGACAGGACCATCCACAGCCTGGTGTCAGGCTCCAGGCCGTGCTGAAGGAGGCGACACAGTTCTGTAACCAGCTCCTAGTTATATCAGATTTGACAGGACCATCCACAGCCTGGTGTCAGGATCCAGGCCGTGCTGAAGGAGGCGACACAGTTCTGTAACCAGCACCTTGTTGTATCAGATTTGACAGGACCATCCACAGCCTGGTGTCAGGCTCCAGGCCGTACTGAAGGAGGTGACACCGTTCTGCAACCAGCTCCTTGTTGTAACAGATTTGACAGGACCATCCACAGTCTGGTATCAGGCTCCAGGCCGTGCTGAAGGAGGTGACAGCGTTCTGTAACCAGCTCCTTGTTATATCAGATTTGACAGCACCATCCACAGCCTGGTGTCAGGCTCCAGGCCGTGCTGAAGGAGGCGACACCGTTCTGTAACCAGCTCCTTGTTATATCAGATTTGACAGCACCATCCACAGCCTGGTGTCAGGCTCCAGGCCGTGCTGAAGGAGGCGACACCGTTCTGTAACCAGCTCCTTGTTCTATCAGATTTGAATGGACCATCCACAGCCTGGTGTCAGGCTCCAGGCCGTGCTGAAGGAGGCGACACCGTTCTGTAACCTGCTCCTTGTTATATCAGATTTGACAGGACCATCCACAGCCTGGTGTCAGGCTCCAGGCCGTGCTGAAGGAGGCGACACCGTTCTGTAACCAGCTCCTTGTTATATCAGACTTGACAGGACCATCCACAGCCTGGTGTCAGGCTCCAGGCCGTGCTGAAGGAGGCGACACCGTTCTGTAACCAGCACCTTGTTATTTCAGATTTGACAGGACCATCCACAGCCTGGTGTCAGGCTCCAGGCCGTGCTGAAGGAGGCGACACCGTTCTGTAACCAGCTCCTTGTTATATCAGATTTGACAGGACCATCCACAGCCTGGTGTCAGGCTCCAGGCCGTGCTGAAGGAGGCGACACCGTTCTGTAACCAGCACCTTGTTATATCAGATTTGACAGGACCATCCACAGCCTGGTGTCAGGCTCCAGTCCGTACTGAAGGAGGTGACACCGTTCTGTAACCAGCACCTTGTTATATCAGACTTGACAGGACCATCCACAGCCTGGTGTCAGGCTCCAGGCCGTGCTGAAGGAGGTGACACCGTTCTGTAACCAGCACCTTGTTATATCAGATTTGACAGGACCATCCACAGCCTGGTGTCAGGCTCCAGTCCGTGCTGAAGGAGGTGACACCGTTCTGTAACCAGCACCTTGTTGTATCAGATTTGACAGGACCATCCACAGCCTGGTTTCAGGCTCCAGGCCGTGCTGAAGGAGGCGACACCGTTCTGTAAATAGCTCCTTGTTATATCAGATTTGACAGGACCATCCACAGCCTGGTGTTAGGCTCCAGGCCGTGCTGAAGGAGGTGACACCGTTCTGTAACCAGCTCCGTGTTACATCAGATTTGACAGGACCATCCACAGCCTGCTGTCAGGCTCCAGGCTGTGCTGAAGGAGGCGACACCATTCTGTAACCAGCTCCTTGTTATATCAGATTTGACAGGACCATCCACAGCCTGGTGTCAGGCTCCAGGCCGTGCTGAAGGATGTGACACCGTTCTGTAACAAGCACCTTGTTATATCAGATTTGACAGGACCATCCACAGCCTGGTGTCAGGCTCCAGGCCGTGCTGAAGGAGGCGACACCGTTCTGTAACCAGCTCCTTGTTATTTCAGATTTGACAGGACCATCCACAGCCTGGTGTCAGGCTCCAGGCCTTGCTGAAGGAGGCGACACAGTTCTGTAACCAGCTCCTAGTTATATCAGATTTGACAGGACCATCCACAGCCTGGTGTCAGGATCCAGGCCGTGCTGAAGGAGGCGACACAGTTCTGTAACCAGCTCCTAGTTATATCAGATTTGACAGGACCACCCACAGCCTGGTGTCAGGCCCCAGGCCGTGCTGAAGGAGGCGACACCGTTCTGTAACCAGCTCCTTGTTCTATCAGATTTGAATGGACCATCCACAGCCTGGTGTCAGGCTCCAGCCCGTGCTGAAGGAGGCGACACCGTTCTGTAACCAGCACCTTGTTATTTCAGATTTGACAGGACCATCCACAGCCTGGTGTCAGGCTCCAGGCCGTGCTGAAGGAGGCGACACCGTTCTGTAACCAGCACCTTGTTATATCAGATTTGACAGGACCATCCACAGCCTGGTGTCAGGCTCCAGTCCGTGCTGAAGGAGGTGACACCGTTCTGTAACCAGCACCTTGTTGTATCAGATTTGACAGGACCATCCACAGCCTGGTTTCAGGCTCCAGGCCGTGCTGAAGGAGGCGACACCGTTCTGTAAATAGCTCCTTGTTGTATCAGATTTGACAGGACCATTCACAGCCTGGTGTCAGGCTCCAGGCCGTGCTGAAGGAGGTGACCAGGTTCTGTAACCACCTCGTGTTACATCAGATTTGACAGGACCATCCACATCCTGGTGTCAGGCTCCAGGCTGTGCTGAAGGAGGCGACACCATTCTGTAACCAGCTCCTTGATATATCAGATTTGACAGGACCATCCACAGCCTGGTGTCAGGCTCCAGGCCGTGCTGAAGGATGTGACACCGTTCTGTAACAAGCACCTTGTTATATCAGATTTGACAGGACCATCCACAGCCTGGTGTCAGGCTCCAGGCCGTGCTGAAGGAGGCTCCACCGTTCTGTAACCAGCTCCGTGTTATATCAGATTTGACAGGACCATCCACAGCCTGGTGTCAGGCTCCAGGCTGTGCTGAAGGAGGCGACACCATTCTGTAACCAGCTCCTTGTTATATCAGATTTGACAGTACCATCCACAGCCTGGTGTCAGGCTCCAGGCCGTGCTGAAGGAGGTGATACCGTTCTGTAACCAGCTCCTTGTTATATCAGATTTAACAGGACCATCCACAGCCTGGTGTCAGGCTCCAGGCCGTGCTGAAGGAGGCGACACCGTTCTGTAAAAAGCTCCTTGTTCTATCAGATTTGACAGGAACATCCACAGCCTGGTGTCAGGCTCCAGGCCGTGCTGAAGGAGGTGACACCGTTCTGTAACCAGCACCGTGTTATATCAGATTTGACAGGACCATCCACAGCCTGGTGTCAGGCTCCAGGCCGTGCTGAAGGAGGTGACACCGTTCTGCAACAAGCACCTTGTTATATCAGATTTGACAGGACCATCCACTGCCTGGTGTCAGGCTCCAAGCCGTGTTGAAGGAGGCGACACCGTTCTGTAACCAGCTCCTTGTTGTATCAGATTTGACAAGACCATCCACAGCCTGGTGTCAGGCTCCAGGCCGTGCTGAAGGAGGTGACACCGTTCTGTAACCAGCACCTTGTTATGTCAGTTTGACAGGAACATCAACAGCCTGGTGTCAGGCTCCAGGCCGTGCTGAAGGATGTGACACCGTTCTGTAACAAGCACCTTGTTATATCAGATTTGACAGGACCATCCACAGCCTGGTGTCAGGTTCCAGGACGTGCTGAAGGAGGCTACACCGTTCTGTAACCAGCTCCGTGTGATATAAGATTTGACAGGACCATCCACAGCCTGGTGTCAGGCTCCAGTCCGTGCTGAAGGAGGCGACACCGTTCTGTAACCAGCACCTTGTTATATCAGATTTGACAGGACCATCCACAGCCTGGTGTCAGGTTCCAGGCCGTGCTGAAGGAGGCGACACCGTTCTGTAACCAGCTCCTTGTTATATCAGATTTGACAGGACCATCCACAGCCTGGTGTCAGGCTCCAGGCCGTGCTGAAGGAGGTGACACCGTTCTGTAACCAGCACCTTGTTATATCAGATTTGACAGGACCATCCACAGCCTGGTGTCAGGCTCCAGGCCGTGCTGAAGGAGGCGACACCGTTCTGTAACCAGCTCCTTGTTATATCAGATTTGACAGGACCATCCACAGTCTGGTGTCAGGCTCCAGGCCGTACTGAAGGAGGTGACACCGTTCTGTAACCAGCTCCTTGTTTTATCAGATTTGACAGCACCATCCACAGCCTGGTGTCAGGCTCCAGGCCGTACTGAAGGAGGTGACACCGTTCTGTAACCAGCTCCTTGTTTTATCAGATTTGACAGGACCATCCACAGCCTGGTGTCTGGCTCCAGGCCATGCTGAAGGAGGCGACACCGTTCTGTAACCAGCTCCTTGTTATATCAGATTTGACAGGACCATCCACAGCCTGGTGTCAGGCTCCAGGCCGTGCTGAAGGAGGCTACGCCGTTCTGTAACCAGCTCCGTGTGAAATAAGATTTGACAGGACCATCCACAGCCTGGTGTCAGGCTCCAGTGCGTGCTTAAGGAGGCGACATCGTTCTGTAACCAGCACCTTATTATATCAGATTTGAAAGGACCATCCACAGCCTGGTGTCAGGCTCCAGGCCGTGCTGAAGGAGGCGACACCGTTCTGTAACCAGCTCCTTGTTATATCAGATTTGACAGGACCATCCACAGCCTGGTGTCAGGCTCCAGGCCGAGCTGAAGGAGGCGACACCGTTCTGTAACCAGCTCCTTGTTATATCAGATTTGACAGGACCATCCACAGCTGGTGTCAGGCTCCAGGCCGAGCTGAAGGAGGCGACACCGTTCTGTAACCAGCTCCTTGTTGTATCAGATTTGACAGGACCATCCACAGCCTGGTGTCAGGCTCCAGGCCGTGCTGAAGGAGGCGACACCGTTCTGTAACAAGCACCTTGTTATATCAGATTTGACAGGACCATCCACAGCCTGGTGTCAGGCTCCAGGCCGTGCTGAAGGAGGCGACACCGTTCTGTAACAAGCACCTTGTTATATCAGATTTGACAGGACCATCCACAGCCTGGTGTCAGGCTCCAGGCCGTGCTGAAGGAGGTGACACCGTTCTGTAAGCAGCTCCTTGTTATATCAGATTTGACAGGACCATCCACAGCCTGGTGTCAGGCTCCAGGCTGTGCTGAAGGAGGCGACATCGTTCTGTAACCAGCACCTTGTTATATCAGATTTGACAGGACCATCTACAGCCTGGTGTCAGGCTCCAGGCCGTGCTGAAGGATGCAACACCGTTCTGTAACCAGCTCCTTGTAGTATCAGATTTGACAGGAGCATCCACAGCCTGGTGTCAGGCCCCAGGCCGTGCTGCTGGAGGCGACACCGTTCTGTAACCAGCTCCTTGTTATATCAGATTTGACAGGACCATCCACAGCCTGGTGTCAGGCTCCAGGCCGTGCTGAAGGAGGCGACACAGTTCTGTAACCAGCTCCTAGTTATATCAGATTTGACAGGCCCATCCACAGCCTGGTGTCAGGATCCAGGCCGTGCTGAAGGAGGTGACACCGTTCTGTAACCAGCTCCTTGTTATATCAGATTTGACAGGACCATCCACAGCCTGGTGTCAGGCCCCAGGCCGTGCTGAAGGAGGCGACACCGTTCTGTAACCAGCACCTTGTTATATCAGATTTGACAGGACCATCCACAGCCTGGTGTCAGGCTCCAGGCCGTGCTGAAGGAGGTGACACCGTTCTGTAACCAGCTCCGTGTTATATCAGATTTGACAGGACCATCCACAGCCTGGTGTCAGGCTCCAGGCTGTGCTGAAGGAGGCGACACCATTCTGTAACCAGCTCCTTGTTATATCAGATTTGACAGGACCATCCACAGCCTGGTGTCAGGCTCCAGGCCGTGCTGAAGGAGGTGATACCGTTCTGTAACCAGCTCCTTGTTATATCAGATTTAACAGGACCATCCAAAGCCTGGTGTCAGGCTCCAGGCCGTGCTGAAGGAGGCGACACCGTTCTGTAAAAAGCTCCTTGTTCTATCAGATTTGACAGGACCATCCACAGCCTGGTGTCAGGCTCCAGGCCGTGCTGAAGGAGGTGACACCGTTCTGTAACCAGCACCGTGTTATATCAGATTGGACAGGACCATCCACAGCCTGGTGTCAGGCTCCAGGCCGTGCTGAAGGAGGTGACACCGTTCTGCAACAAGCACCTTGTTATATCAGATTTGACAGGACCATCCACTGCCTGGTGTCAGGCTCCAGGCCGTGCTGAAGGAGGCGACACCGTTCTGTAAAAAGCTCCTTGTTCTATCAGATTTGACAGGACCATCCACAGCCTGGTGTCAGGCTCCAGGCCGTGCTGAAGGAGGTGACACCGTTCTGTAACCAGCACCGTGTTATATCAGATTTGACAGGACCATCCACAGCCTGGTGTCAGGCTCCAGGCCGTGCTGAAGGAGGTGACACCGTTCTGCAACAAGCACCTTGTTATATCAGATTTGAAAGGACCATCCACTGCCTGGTGTCAGGCTCCAGGCCGTGTTGAAGGAGGCGACACCGTTCTGTAACCAGCTCCTTGTTGTATCAGATTTGACAAGACCATCCACAGCCTGGTGTCAGGCACCAGGCCGTGCTGAAGGAGGTGACACCGTTCTGTAACCAGCACCTTGTTATATCAGATTTGACAGGACCATCCACAGCCTGGTGTCAGGCTCCAGGCCGTGCTGAAGGATGTGACACCGTTCTGTAACAAGCACCTTGTTATATCAGATTTGACAGGACCATCCACAGCCTGGTGTCAGGTTCCAGGACGTGCTGAAGGAGGCTACACCGTTCTGTAACCAGCTCCGTGTGATATAAGATTTGACAGGACCATCCACAGCCTGGTGTCAGGCTCCAGTCCGTGCTGAAGGAGGCGACACCGTTCTGTAACCAGCACCTTGTTATATCAGATTTGACAGGACCATCCACAGCCTGGTGTCAGGTTCCAGGCCGTGCTGAAGGAGGCGACACCGTTCTGTAACCAGCTCCTTGTTATATCAGATTTGACAGGACCATCCACAGCCTGGTGTCAGGCTCCAGGCCGTGCTGAAGGAGGTGACACCGTTCTGTAACCAGCACCTTGTTATATCAGATTTGACAGGACCATCCACAGCCTGGTGTCAGGCTCCAGTCCGTGCTGAAGGAGGTGACACCGTTCTGTAACCAGCACCTTGTTGTATCAGATTTGACAGGACCATCCACAGCCTGGTTTCAGGCTCCAGGCCGTGCTGAAGGAGGCGACACCGTTCTGTAAATAGCTCCTTGTTATATCAGATTTGACAGGACCATCCACAGCCTGGTGTCAGGCTCCAGGCCGTGCTGAAGGAGGTGACACCGTTCTGTAACCAGCTCCGTGTTATATCAGATTTGACAGGACCATCCACTGCCTGGTGTCAGGCTCCAGGCTGAGCTGAAGGAGGCGACACCGTTCTGTAACCAGCTCCTTGTTGTATCAGATTTGACAGGACCATCCACAGCCTGGTGTCAGGCACCAGGCCGTGCTGAAGGAGGTGACACCGTTCTGTAACCAGCACCTTGTTATGTCAGTTTGACAGGACCATCCACAGCCTGGTGTCAGGCTCCAGGCCGTGCTGAAGGAGGCGACACCGTTCTGTAACCAGCTCCTTGTAGTATCAGATTTGACAGGAGCATCCACAGCCTGGTGTCAGGCCCCAGGCCGTGCTGAAGGAGGCGACACCGTTCTGTACCCAGCTCCTTGTTATATCAGATTTGACAGGACCATCCACAGCCTGGTGTCAGGCTGCAGGCCGTGCTGAAGGAGGCGACACAGTTCTGTAACCAGCTCCTAGTTATATCAGATTTGACAGGACCATCCACAGCCTGGTGTCAGGCTCCAGGCAGTGCTGAAGGAGGCGACACCGTTCTGTAACCAGCTCCTAGTTATATCAGATTTGACAGGACCATCCCAGCCTGGTGACAGGCCCCAGGCCGTGCTGAAGGAGGCGACACCGTTCTGTAACCAGCTCCTTGTTGTAACAGGTTTGACAGGACCATCCACAGCCTGGTTTCAGGCTCCAGGCCGTGCTGAAGGAGGCGACACCGTTCTGTAAAAAGCTCCTTGTTATATAAGATTTGACAGGACCATCGATAGCCTGGTGTCAGGCTCCAGGCCGTGCTGAAGGAGGTGACATCGTTCTGTAACAAGCTCCGTGTTATATCAGATTTGACAGGACCATCCACAGCCTGGTGTCAGGCTCCAGGCTGTGCTGAAGGAGGCGACACCATTCTGTAACCAGCTCCTTGTTATATCAGATTTGACAGGACCATCCGCAGCCTGTTGTCAGGCTCCAGGCCGTGCTGAAGGAGGCGACACCGTTCTGTAACCAGCTCCTTGTTATATCAGATTTGACAGGACCACCCACAGCCTGGTGTCAGGCTCCAGGCCGTGCTGAAGGAGGCGACACAGTTCTGTAACCAGCTCCTTGTTATATCAGATTTGACAGGACCATCCATAGCCTGGTGTCAGGCTCCAGGCCGTGCTGAAGGAGGCAACACAGTTCTGTAACCAGCTCCTAGTAATATCAGATTTGATAGGACCATCCACAGCCTGGTGTCAGGCTCCAGGCCGTACTGAAGGAGGTGACACCCCTCTGTAACCAGCTCATTGTTGTAACAGATTTGACAGGACCATCCACAGTCTGGTATCAGGCTCCAGGCCGTGCTGAAGGAGGTGACACCGTTCTGTAACCAGCACCTTGTTGTATCAGATTTGACTGGACCATCCACAGCCTGGTGTCAGGCTCCAGGCCGTGCTGAAGGAGGTGACAGCGTTCTGTAACCAGCTCCTTGTTATATCAGATTTGACTGGACCATCCACAGCCTGGTGTCAGGCTCCAGGCCGTGCTGAAGGAGGCGACACCGTTCTGTAAAAAGCTCCTTGTTCTATCAGATTTGACAGGACCATCCACAGCCTAGTGTCAGGCTCCAGGCCGTGCTGAAGGAGGTGACACCATTCTGTAACCAGCACCGTGTTATATCAGATTTGACAGGACCATCCACAGCCTGGTGTCAGGCTCCAGGCCGTGCTGAAGGATGTGACACCGTTCTGTAACAAGCACCTTGTTATATCAGATTTGACAGGACCTTCCACAGCCTGGTGTCAGGCTCCAGGCCGTGCTGAAGGATGTGACACCGTTCTGTAACAAGCACCTTGTTATATCAGATTTGACAGGACCATCCACAGCCTGGTGTCAGGCTCCAGGCCGCGCTGAAGGAAGCGACACCGTTCTGTAACCAGCTCCTTGTTATATCAGATTTGACAGGACCATACACAGCCTGGTGTAAGGCTCCAGGCCGTGCTGAAGGAGGTGACACCGTTCTGTAACCAGCACCTTGTTATGTCAGTTTGACAGGACCATCCACAGCCTGGTGTCAGGCTCCAGGCTGTGCTGAAGGAGGTGACACCGTTCTGTAACCAGCACCTTGTTATGTCAGTTTGACAGGACCATCCACAGCCTGGTGTCAGGCTCCAGGCCGTGCTGAAGGATGTGACACTGTTCTGTAACAAGCACCTTGTTATATCAGATTTGACAGGACCATCCACAGCCTGGTGTCAGGCTCCAGGCCGTGCTGAAGGAGGCTACACCGTTCTGTAACCAGCTCCGTGTTATATGAGATTTGACAGGACCATCCACAGCCTGGTGTCAGTCTCCAGGCCGTGCTGAAGGAGGCGACATCGTTCTGTAACCAGCACCTTGTTATATCAGATTTGACAGGACCATCTACAGCCTGGTGTCAGGCTCCAGGCCGTGCTGAAGGATGCGACACCGTTCTGTAACCAGCTCCTTGTAGTATCAGATTTGACAGGAGCATCCACAGCCTGGTGTCAGGCCCCAGACCGTGCTGAAGGAGGCGACACCGTTCTGTAACCAGCTCCTTGTTATATCAGATTTGACAGGACCATCCACAGCCTGGTGTCAGGCTCCAGGCCGTGCTAAAGGAGGCGACACAGTTCTGTACAAGCTCCTAGTTATATCAGATTTGACAGGACCATCCACAGCCTGGTGTCAGGATCCACGCCGTGCTGAAGGAGGCGACACATTTCTGTAACCGGCTACTAGTTATATCAGATTTGACAGGACCATCCACAGCCTGGTGTCAGGCCCCAGGCCGTGCTGAAGGAGGCGACACCGTTCTGTAACCAGCTCCTTGTTCTATCAGATTTGACAGGACCATCCACAGCCTGGTGTCAGGCTCCAGGCCGTGCTGAAGGAGGCGACACCGTTCTGTAAAAAGCTCCTTGTTCTATCAGATTTGACAGGACCATCCACAGCCTGGTGTCAGGCTCCAGGCCGTGCTGAAGGAGGTGACACCGTTCTGTAACCAGCACCGTGTTATATCAGATTTGACAGGACCATCCACAGACTGTTGTCAGGCTCCAGGCCGTGCTGAAGGAGATGACAACGTTCTGTAACCAGCACCGTGTTATATCAGATTTGACAGGACCATCCACAGCCTGGTGTAAGGCTCCAGGCCGTGCTGAAGGAGGTGACACCGTTCTGTAACCAGCACCTTGTTATGTCAGTTTGACAGGACCATCCACAGCCTGGTGTCAGACTCCAGGCCGTGCTGAAGGAGGTGACACCGTTCTGTAACCAGCACCTTGTTATGTCAGTTTGACAGGACCATCCACAGCCTGGTGTCAGGCTCCAGGCCGTGCTGAAGGATGTGACACTGTTCTGTAACAAGCACCTTGTTATATCAGATTTGACAGGACCATCCACAGCCTGGTGTCAGGCTCCAGGCCGTGCTGAAGGAGGCTACACCGTTCTGTAACCAGCTCCGTGTTATATGAGATTTGACAGGACCATCCACAGCCTGGTGTCAGTCTCCAGGCCGTGCTGAAGGAGGCGACATCGTTCTGTAACCAGCACCTTGTTATATCAGATTTGACAGGACCATCTACAGCCTGGTGTCAGGCTCCAGGCCGTGCTGAAGGATGCGACACCGTTCTGTAACCAGCTCCTTGTAGTATCAGATTTGACAGGAGCATCCACAGCCTGGTGTCAGGCCCCAGACCGTGCTGAAGGAGGCGACACCGTTCTGTAACCAGCTCCTTGTTATATCAGATTTGACAGGACCATCCACAGCCTGGTGTCAGGCTCCAGGCCGTGCTAAAGGAGGCGACACAGTTCTGTACAAGCTCCTAGTTATATCAGATTTGACAGGACCATCCACAGCCTGGTGTCAGGATCCACGCCGTGCTGAAGGAGGCGACACATTTCTGTAACCGGCTACTAGTTATATCAGATTTGACAGGACCATCCACAGCCTGGTGTCAGGCCCCAGGCCGTGCTGAAGGAGGCGACACCGTTCTGTAACCAGCTCCTTGTTCTATCAGATTTGACAGGACCATCCACAGCCTGGTGTCAGGCTCCAGGCCGTGCTGAAGGAGGCGACACCGTTCTGTAAAAAGCTCCTTGTTCTATCAGATTTGACAGGACCATCCACAGCCTGGTGTCAGGCTCCAGGCCGTGCTGAAGGAGGTGACACTGTTCTGTAACCAGCACCGTGTTATATCAGATTTGACAGGACCATCCACAGACTGTTGTCAGGCTCCAGGCCGTGCTGAAGGAGATGACAACGTTCTGTAACCAGCACCGTGTTATATCAGATTTGACAGGACCATCCACAGCCTGGTGTCAGGCTCCAGGCCGTGCTGAAGGAGGTGACACCGTTCTGTAACACGCACCTTGTTATATCAGATTTGACAGGACCATCCACAGCCTGGTGTCAGACTCCAGGCCGTGCTGAAGGAGGTGACACCGTTCTGTAACCAGCACCTTGTTATGTCAGTTTGACAGGACCATCCACAGTCTGGTGTCAGGCTCCAGGCCGTGCTGAAGGAGGCTACACCGTTCTGTAACCAGCTCCGTGTGATATAAGATTTGACAGGACCATCCACAGCCTGGTGTCAGGTTCCAGTCCGTGCTGAAGGAGGCGACATCGTTCTGTAACCAGCACCTTGTTATATCAGATTTGACAGGACCATCCACAGCCTGGTGTCAGGCTCCAGGCCGTGCTGAAGGAGGCGACACCGTTCTGTAACCAGCTCCTTGTAGTATCAGATTTGACAGGAGCATCCACAGCCTGGTGTCAGGCCCCAGGCCGTGCTGAAGGAGGCGACACAGTTCTGTAACCAGCTCCTAGTTATATCAGATTTGACAGGACCATCCACAGCCTGGTGTCAGGCTCCAGGCCGTGCTGAAGGAGGCGACACCGTTCTGTAACCAGCTCCTAGTTATATCAGATTTGACAGTACCATCCACAGCCTGGTGTCAGGCTCCAGGCCGTGCTGAAGGAGGTGACACAGTTCTGCAACCAGCTCCTTGTTATATCAGATTTGACAGGACCATCCACAGCCTGGTGTCAGGCTGCAGGCCGTGCTGAAGGAGGCGACACCGTTCTGTAACCAGCTCCTTGTTATATCAGATTTGACAGGACCATCCACAGCCTGGTGTCAGGCTCCAGGCCGTGCTGAAGGAGGCGACACAGTTCTGTAACCAGCTCCTAGTTATATCAGATTTGACAGGACCATCCACAGCCTGGTGTCAGGCTCCAGGCCGTGCTGAAGGAGGCGACACCGTTCTGTAACCAGCTCCTAGTTATATCAGATTTGACAGTACCATCCACAGCCTGGTGTCAGGCTCCAGGCCGTGCTGAAGGAGGCGACACCGTTCTGTAACCAGCTCCTTGTTGTATCAGATTTGACAGGACCATCCACAGCCTGGTGTCAGGCTCCAGGCCGTGCTGAAGGAGGCGACACCGTTCTGTAACCAGATCCTTGTTATATCAGATTTGACAGGACCATCCACAGCCTGGTGTCAGGCTCCAGGCCGTACTGAAGGAGGTGACACCGTTCTGTAACCAGCTCCTTGTTATATCAGATTTGACAGGACCATCCACAGCCTGGTTTCAGGCTCCAGGCCGTGCTGAAGGAGGCGACACCGTTCTGTAAAAAGCGCCTTGTTATATCAAATTTGACAGGACCATCCACAGCCTAGTGTCAGGCTCCAGGCCGTGCTGAAGGAGGTGACACCGTTCTGTAACCAGCTCCGTGTTATATCAGATTTGACAGGACCATCCCCAGCCTGGTGTCAGGCTCCAGGCCGTGCTGAAGGAGGCGACACCATTCTGCAACCAGCTCCTTGTTATATCAGATTTGACAGGACCATCCACAGCCTGGTGCCAGGCTCCAGGCCGTGCTGAAGGAGGTGACACCGTTCTGTAACAAGCACCTTGTTATATCAGATTTGACAGGACCATCCACAGCCTGGTGTCAGGCTCCAGGCCGTGCTGAAGGAAGCGATACCGTTCTGTAACCAGCTCCTTGTTATATCAGATTTGACAGGACCATACACAGCCTGGTGTAAGGCTCCAGGCCGTGCTGAAGGAGGTGACACCGTTCTGTAACCAGCACCTTGTTATGTCAGTTTGACAGGACCATCGACAGCCTGGTGTCAGGCTCCAGGCCGTGCTGAAGGATGTGACACTGTTCTGTAACAAGCACCTTGTTATATCAGATTTGACTGGACCATCCACAGCCTGGTGTCAGGCTCCAGGCCGTGCTGAAGGAGGCTACACCGTTCTGTAACCAGCTCCGTGTTATATGAGATTTGACAGGACAATCCACAGCCTGGTGTCAGGCTCCAGGCCGTGCTGAAGGAGGCGACATCGTTCTGGAACCAGCACCTTGTTATATCAGATTTGACAAGACCATCCACAGCCTTGTGTCAGGCTCCAGGCCGTGCTGAAGGAGGTGACACCGTTCTGTAACCAGCTCCTTGTAGTATCAGATTTGACAGGAGCATCCACAGCCTGGTGTCAGGCCCCAGGCCGTGCTGAAGGAGGTGACACCGTTCTGTAACCAGCTCCTTGTTATATCAGATTTGACAGGACCATCCACAGCCTGGTGTCATGCTCCAGGCCGTGCAGAAGGAGGCGACACCATTCTGTAACCAGCTCCTTGTAGTATCAGATTTGACAGGAGCATCCACAGCCTGGTGTCAGGCCCCAGGCCGTGCTGAAGGAGGCGACACCGTTCTGTAACCAGCTCCTTGTTATATCAGATTTGACAGGACCATCCACAGCCCGGTGTCAGGCTCCAGGCCGTGCTGAAGGAGGCGACACAGTTCTGTAACCAGCTCCTTGTTGTAACAGATTTGACAGGACCATCCACAGCCTGGTGTCAGGCTCCAGGCCGTGCTGAAGGAGGCGACACCGTTCTGTCATCAGCACCTTGTTGTATCAGATTTGACAGGACCATCCACGCCTGGTGTCAGGCTCCAGGCCGTGCTGAAGGAGGTGACAGCGTTCTGTAACCAGCTCCTTGTTGTATCAGATTTGACAGGACCATCCACAGCCTGGTGTCAGGCTCCAGGCCGTGCTGAAGGGGGGCCACCGTTCTGTGACCAGCACCTTGTTATATCAGATTTGACAGGACCATCCACAGCCTGGTGTCAGGCCCCAGGCCGTGCTGAAGGAGGCGACACCGTTCTGTAACCAGCTCCTTGTTATATCAGGTTTGACAGGACCATCCACAGCCTAGTGTCAGGCTCCAGGCCGTGCTGAAGGAGGCGACACCGTTCTGTGACCAGCACCTTGTTAGATCAGATTTGACAGGACCATCCACAGCCTGGTGTCAGGCTCCAGGCCGTGCTGAAGGAGGCGACACCGTTCTGTAACTAGCACCTTGTTATATCAGATTTGACAGGACCACCCACAGCCTGGTTTCAGGCTCCAGGCCGTGCTGAAGGAAGCGACACCGTTCTGTAAATAGCTCCTTGTTATATCAGATTTGACAGGACCATCCACAGCCTGGTGTCAGGCTCCAGGCAGTGCTGAAGGAGGCGACACCGTTCTGTAACTAGCACCTTGTTATATCAGATTTGACAGGACCACCCACAGCCTGGTGTCAGGCTACAGGCCGTGCTGAAGGAGGTGACACCGTTCTGTAACCAGCTCCGTGTTATATCAGATTTGACAGGACCATCCACAGCCTGGTGTCAGGCTCCAGGCCGTGCTGAAGGAGGTGACACCGTTCTGTAACCAGCTCCTTGTTATATCAGATTTGACAGGACCATCCACAGCCTGGTGTCAGGCTCCAGGCCGTGCTGAAGGAGGCGACACCGTTCTGTAAAAAGCTCCTTGTTCTATCAGATTTGACAGGACCATCCACAGCCTGGTGTCAGGCTCCAGGCCGTGCTGAAGGAGGTGACACCGTTCTGTAACCAGCACCGTGTTATATCAGATTTGACAGGACCATCCACAGACTGTTGTCAGGCTCCAGGCCGTGCTGAAGGAGATGACAATGTTCTGTAACCAGCACCGTGTTATATCAGATTTGACAGGACCATCCACAGCCTGATGTCAGGCTCCAGGCCATGCTGAAGGAGGTGACACCGTTCTGTAACAAGCACCTTGTTATATCAGATTTGACAGGACCATCCACAGCCTGGTGTCAGACTCCAGGCCGTGCTGAAGGAGGTGACACCGTTCTGTAACCAGCACCTTGTTATGTCAGTTTGACAGGACCATCCACAGTCTGGTGTCAGGCTCCAGGCCGTGCTGAAGGATGTGACACCGTTCTGTCACAAGCACCTTGTTGTATCAGATTTGACAGGACCATCCACAGCCTGGTGTCAGGCTCCAGGCCGTGCTGAAGGAGGCTACACCGTTCTGTAACCAGCTCCGTGTGATATAAGATTTGACAGGACCATCCACAGCCTGGTGTCAGGCTCCAGGCCGTGCTGAAGGAGGCGACACCGTTCTGTAACCAGCTCCTTGTAGTATCAGATTTGACAGGACCATCCACAGCCTGGTGTCAGGCTCCAGGCCGTGCTGAAGGAGGCGACACCGTTCTGCAACCAGCTCCTTGTTATATCAGATTTGACAGGACCATCCACAGCCTGGTGTCAGGCTCCAGGCCTTGCTGAAGGAGGCGACACCGTTCTGTAACCAGCTCCTTGCTATATCAGAATTGACAGGACCATCCACAGCCTGGTGTCAGGCTCCAGGCCGTACTGAAGGAGGTGACACCGTTCTGTAACCAGCTCCTTGTTATATCAGATTTGACAGGACCATCCACAGCCTGGTTTCAGGCTCCAGGCCGTGCTGAAGGAGGCGACACCGTTCTGTAAAAAGCGCCTTGTTATATCAAATTTGACAGGACCATCCACAGCCTAGTGTCAGGCTCCATGCCGTGCTGAAGGAGGTGACACCGTTCTGTAACCAGCTCCTTGTTATATCAGATTTGACAGGACCATCCACAGCCTGGTGTCAGGCTCCAGGCCGTGCTGAAGGAGGCGACACCATTCTGTAACCAGCTCCTTGTTATATCAGATTTGACAGGACCATCCACAGCCTGGTGCCAGGCTCCAGGCCGTGCTGAAGGAGGTGACACCGTTCTGTAACAAGCACCTTGTTATATCAGATTTGACAGGACCATCCACAGCCTGGTGTCAGGCTCCAGGCCGTGCTGAAGGATGTGACACTGTTCTGTAACAAGCACCTTGTTATATCAGATTTGACTGGACCATCCACAGCCTGGTGTCAGGCTCCAGGCCGTGCTGAAGGAGGCTGCACCGTTCTGTAACCAGCTCCGTGTTATATGAGATTTGACAGGACCATCCACAGCCTGGTGTCAGGCTCCAGGCCGTGCTGAAGGAGGCGACATCGTTCTGGAACCAGCACCTTGTTATATCAGATTTGACAGGACCATCTACAGCCTGGTGTCAGGATCCAGGCCGTGCTGAAGGATGCGACACCGTTCTGTAACCAGCTCCTTGTAGTATCAGATTTGACAGGAGCATCCAGAGCCTGGTGTCAGGCCCCAGGCCGTGCTGAAGGAGGCGACACCGTTCTGTAACCAGCTCCTTGTTATATCAGATTTGACAGGACCATCCACAGCCTGGTGTCAGGCTCCAGGCCGTGCTGAAGGAGGTGACACCGTTCTGTAACCAGCTCCTTGTTATATCAGATTAGACAGGACCATCCACAGCCCGGTGTCAGGCTCCAGGCCGTGCTGAAGGAGGCGACACAGTTCTGTAACCAGCTCCTTGTTGTATCAGATTTGACAGGACAATCCACAGCCTGATGTCAGTCTCCAGGCCGTGCTGAAGGAGCCGACACCGTTCTGTAACCAGCTCCGTGTTATATCAGATTTGACAGGACCACCCACAGCCTGGTGTCAGGCTCCAGGCCGTGCTGAAGGAGGCTACACCGTTCTGTAACCAGCTCCGTGTTATATCAGATTTGACAGGACCACCCACAGCCTGGTGTCAGGCTCCAGGCCGTGCTGAAGGGGGCGACACCGTTCTGTAACCAGCTCCGTGTTATATCAGATTTGACAGGACCACCCACAGCCTGGTGTCAGGCTCCAGGCCGTGCTGAAGGAGGCTACACCGTTCTGTAACCAGCTCCGTGTTATATCAGATTTGACAGGACCACCCACAGCCTGGTGTCAGGCTCCAGGCCGTGCTGAAGGAGGCTACACCGTTCTGTAACCAGCACCTTGTTATATCAGATTTGACAGGCCCATCCACAGCCTGGTGTCAGGCTCCAGGACGTGCTGAACGAGGCGACACCGTTCTGTAACCAGCTCCTTGTTGTATCAGATTTGACAGCACCATCCACAGTCTGGTGTCAGGCTCCAGGCCGTGCTGAAGGAGGTGACACCGTTCTGTAACCAGCTCCGTGTTATATCAGATTTGACAGGACCATCCACAGCCTGGTGTCAGGCTCCAGGCCGTGCTGAAGGAGGCGACACCGTTCTGTAACCAGCTCCTAGTTATATCAGATTTGACAGGACCATCCACAGCCTGGTGTCAGGCCCCAGGCCGTGCTGAAGGAGGCGACACCGTTCTGTAACCAGCTCCTTGTTGTATCAGATTTGACAGGACCATCCACAGCCTGGTGTCAGGCTCCAGGCCGTGCTGAAGGAGGTGACACCGTTCTGTAACCAGCTCCTTGTTGTATCAGATTTGACAGGACCATCCACAGCCTGGTGTCAGGCTCCAGGCCGTGCTGAAGGAGGCGACACCGTTCTGTAACAAGCACCTTGTTATATCAAATTTGACAGGACCATCCACAGCCTGGTGTCAGGCTCCAGGCCGTGCTGAAGGAGGCGACACCGTTCTGTAACCAGCACCGTGTTATATCAGATTTGACAGGACCATCCACAGCCTGGTGTCAGGCTCCAGGCCGTGTTGAAGGAGGTGACACCGTTCTGTAACAAGCACCTTGTTATATCAAATTTGACAGGACCATCCACAGCCTGGGGTCAGGCTCCAGGCCGTGCTGAAGGAGGCGACACCGTTCTGTAACCAGCACCGTGTTATATCAGATTTGACAGGACCATCCACAGCCTGGTGTCAGGCTCCAAACGTGCTGAAGGAGGCGACACAGTTCTGTAACCAGCTCCTTGTTGTATCAGATTTGACAGCACCATCCACAGCCTGGTGTCAGGCTCCAGGCCGTGCTGTAGGAGGCGACACAGTTCTGTAACCAGCTCCTTGTTATATCAGATTTGACAGGACCTTCCACAGCCTGGTGTCAGGCTCCAGGCCGTGCTGAAGGAGGCGACACCGTTCTGTAACCAGCTCCTTGTTGTATCAGATTTGACAGGACCATCCACAGCCTGGTGTCAGGCTCCAGGCCGTGCTGAAGGAGGCGACACCGTTCTGTAACCAGCTCCTTGTTGTATCAGATTTGACAGGACCATCCACAGCCTGGTGTCAGGCTCCAGGCCGTGCTGAAGGAGGTGACACCGTTCTGTAACCAGCTCCTTGTTGTATCAGATTTGACAGGACCATCCACAGCCTGGTGTCAGGCTCCAGGCCGTGCTGAAGGAGGCGACCCCGTTCTGTAACCAGCTCCTAGTTATATCAGATTTGACAGGACCATCCACAGCCTGGTGTCAGGCTCCAGGCCTTGCTGAAGGAGGCGACACCGTTCTGTAACCAGCTCCTTGTTATATCAGATTTGACAGGACCATCCACAGCCTGGCGTCAGGCTCCAGGCCGTGCTGAAGGATGCGACACCGTCCTGTAACCAGCTCCTTGTTATATCAGATTTGACAGCACCATCCACAGCCTGGTGTCAGGCTCCAGGCCGTGCTGAAGGAGGCGACACCGTTCTGTAACCAGCTCCTTGTTCTATCAGATTTGACAGGACCATCCACAGCCTGGTGTCAGGCTCCAGGCCGTGCTGAAGGAGGCGACACCGTTCTGTAATCAGCTGCGTGTTATATAAGATTTGACAGGACCATCCACAGTCTGGTGTCAGGCTCCAGGCCGTGCTGAAGGAGGCGACACCGTTCTGTAACCAGCACCTTGTTATATCAGATTTGACAGGACCATCCACAGCCTGGTGTCAGGCTCCATGCCGTGCTGAAGGAGGCGACACCGTTCTGTAACCAGCTCCTTGTTGTATCAGATTTGACAGGACCATCCACAGCCAGGTTTCAGGCTCCAGGCCGTGCTGAAGGAGGCGACACAGTTCTGTAACCAGCTCCTAATTATATCAGATGTGACAGGACCATCCACAGCCTGGTGTCAGGCTCCAGGCTGTCCTGAAGAAGGCGACACAGTTCTGTAACCAGCTCCTTGTTATATCAGATTTAACAGGACCAACCACAGCCTGGTGTCAGGCTCCAGGCCGTGCTGAAGGAGGCGACACCGTTCTGTAACCAGCTCCTTGTTATATCAGATTTGACAGGACCATCCACAGCCTGGTGTCAGGCTCCAGGCCGTGCTGAAGGAGGCGACACCGTTCTGTAAAAAGCTCCTTGTTATATCAGATTTGACAGGACCATCCACAGCCTGGTGTCAGGCTCCAGGCCGTGCTGAAGGAGGTGACACCGTTCTGTAACCAGCTCCGTGCTATATCAGATTTGACAGGACCATCCACAGCCTGGTGCCAGGCTCCAGGCTGTGCTGAAGGAGGCGACACCATTCTGTAACCAGCTCCTTGTTATATCAGATTTGACAGGACCATCCACAGCCTGGTGTCAGGCTCCAGGCCGTGCTGAAGGAGGCGACACCGTTCTGTAACCAGCACCTAGTTGTATCAGATTTGACAGGACCATCTACAGACTGGTGTCAGGCTCCAGGCCGTGCTGAAGGAGGTGACACCATTCTGTAACCAGCACCGTGTTATATCAGATTTGACAGGACCATCCACAGCCTGGTGTCAGGCTCCAGGCCGTGCTGAAGGAGGTGACACCGTTCTGTAACAAGCACCTTGTTATATCAGATTTGACAGGACCATCCACAGCCTGGTGCCAGGCTCCAGGCCGTGCTGAAGGAGGCGACACCGTTCTGTAAACAGCTCCTTGTTATCTCAGATTTGACAGGACCATCCACAGCCTGGTGTCAGGCTCCAGGCCGTGCTGAAGGAGGTGACACCGTTCTGTAACCAGCACCTTGTTACGTCAGTTTGACAGGACCATCCACAGCCTGGTGTCAGGCTACAGGCCGTGCTGAAGGAGGTGACACCGTTCTGTAACAAACACCTTGTTATATCAGATTTGACAGGACCATCCACAGCCTGGTCTCAGGATCTAGACCGTGCTGAAGGAGGCGACACCGTTCTGTAACCAGCTCCTTGTTATATCAGATTTGACAGGACCATCCACAGCCTGGCGTCAGTCTCCAGGCCGTGCTGAAGGATGCGACACCGTTCTGTAACCAGCTCCTTGTTATATCAGATTTGACAGGACCATCCACAGCCTTGTGTCAGGCTCGAGGCCGTGCTGAAGGAGGCGACACAGTTCTGTAACCAGCTCCTAGTTATATCATTTTTGACACGACCATCCACAGCCTGGTGTCAGGCACCAGGCCGTGCTGAAGGAGGCGACACCGTTCTGTAACCAGCTCCTTGTTCTATCAGATTTGACAGGACCATCTACAGCCTGGTGTAAGGCTCCAGGCCGTGCTGAAGGAGGCTACACCGTTCTGTAACCAGCTCCGTGTTATACAAGATTTGACAGGACCATCCACAGCCTTGTGTCAGGCTCCAGGCCGTGATGAAGGAGGCTACACCGTTCTGTAACCAGCTCCGTGTTATACAAGATTTGACAGGACCATCCACAGCCTGGTGTCAGGCTCCAGGCCGTGCTGAAGGAGGTGACAGCGTTCTGTAACCAGCTCCTTGTTATATCAGATTTGGCAGGACCATCCACAGCCTGGTGTCAGGCTCCAGGCCGTGCTGAAGGAGGCGACACCGTTCTGTAACCAGCTCCTTGTTCTATCAGATTTGACAGGACCATCCACAGCCTGGTGTAAGGCTCCAGGCCGTGCTGAAGGAGGCGACACCGTTCTGTAACCAGCACCTTGTTATATCAGATTTGACTGGACCATCCACAGCCTGGTGTCAGGCTCCAGGCCGTGCTGAAGGAGGCGACACCGTTCTGTAACCAGCACCTTGTTATATCAGATTTGACAGGACCATCCACAGCCTGGTGTTAGGCTCCAGTCCGTGCTGAAGGAGGTGACACCGTTCTGTAACCAGCACCTTGTTGTATCAGATTTGACAGGACCATCCACAGCCTGGTTTCAGGCTCCAGGACGTGCTGAAGGAGGCGACACCGTTCTGTAACCAGCACCTTGTTATATCAGATTTGACAGCACCATCCACAGCCTGGTGTCAGGCTCCAGGCCGTGCTGAAGGAGGTGACACCGTTCTGTAACCAGCTCCTTGTTATATCAGATTTGGCTGGACCATCCACAGACTGGTGTTAGGCTCCAGTCCGTGCTGAAGGAGGTGACACCGTTCTGTAACCAGCACCTTGTTGTATCAGATTTGACAGGACAATCCACAGCCTGGTGTCAGGCTCCAGTCCGTGCTGAAGGAGGTGACAACGTTCTGTAACCAGCACCTTGTTGTATCAGATTTGACAGGACCATCCACAGCCTGGTTTCGGGCTCCAGGCCGTGCTGAAGGAGGCGACACCGTTCTGTAAATAGCTCCTTGTTATATCAGATTTGACAGGACCAACCACAGCCTGGTGTCAGGCTCCAGGCCGTGCTGAAGGAGGTGACACCGTTCTGTAACCAGCTCCGTGTTATATCAGATTTGACAGGACCATCCACAGCCTGGTGTCAGGCTCCAGGCCGTGCTGAAGGAGGTGACACCTTTCTGTAACCAGCTCCGTGTTATATCAGATTTGACAGGACCATCCACAGCCTTGTGTCAGGCTCCAGGCCGTGATGAAGGAGGCTACACCGTTCTGTAACCAGCTCCGTGTTATACAAGATTTGACAGGACCATCCACAGCCTGGTGTCAGGCTCCAGGCCGTGCTAAAGGAGGCGACACCGTTCTGTAACCAGCTCCTTGTTCTATCAGATTTGAATGGACCATCCACAGCCTGGTGTCAGGCTCCAGGCCGTGCTGAAGGAGGCGACACCGTTCTGTAACCAGCACCTTGTTGTATCAGATTTGACAGGACCATCCACAGCCTGGTGTCAGGCTCCAGTCCGTGCTGAAGGAGGCGACACCGTTCTGTAACCAGCACCTTGTTGTATCAGATTTGACAGGACCATCCACAGCCTGGTTTCAGGCTCCAGGCCGTGCTGAAGGAGGCGACACCGTTCTGTAAATAGCTCCTTGTTATATCAGATTTGACAGGACCATCCACAGCCTGGTGTCAGGCTCCAGGCCGTGCTGAAGGAGGCGACACCGTTCTGTAACTAGCACCTTGTTATATCAGATTTGACAGGACCACCCACAGCCTGGTGTCAGGCTATAGGCCGTGCTGAAGGATGTGACACAGTTCTGTAACCAGCTCCGTGTTATATCAGATTTGACAGGACCATCCACAGCCTGGTGTCAGGCTCCAGGCTGTGTTGAAGGAGGCGACACCATTCTGTAACCAGCTCCTTGTTATACCAGATTTGACAGGACCATCCACAGCCTGGAGTCAGGCTCCAGGCCGTGCTGAAGGAGGTGACACCGTTCTGTAACCAGCTCCTTATATCAGATTTGACAGGACCATCCACAGCCTGGTGTCAGGCTCCAGGCCGTGCTGAAGGAGGCGACACCGTTCTGTAACTAGCACCTTGTTATATCAGATTTGACAGGACCACCCACAGCCTGGTGTCAGGCTATAGGCCGTGCTGAAGGAGGTGACACAGTTCAGTAACCAGCTCCGTGTTATATCAGATTTGACAGGACCATCCACAGCCTGGTGTCAGGCTCCAGGCCGTGCTGAAGGAGGCGACACCGATCTGTAAAAGCTCCTTGTTCTATCAGATTTGACAGGACCATCCACAGCCTGGTGTCATGCTCCAGGCCGTGCTGAAGGAGGTGACACCGTTCTGTAACCAGCTCCTTGTTGTATCAGATTTAACAGGACCAGCCACAGCCTGGTGTCAGGCTCCAGGCCGTGCTGAAGGAGGTGACACCGTTCTGTAACAAGCACCTTGTTATATCAGATTTGACAGGACCATCCACAGCCTGTGTCAGACTCCAGGCCGTGCTGAAGGAGGTGACACCGTTCTGTAACCAGCACCTTGTTATGTCAGTTTGACAGGACCATCCACAGTCTGGTGTCAGGCTCCAGGCCGTGCTGAAGGATGTGACACCGTTCTGTAACAAGCACCTTGTTGTATCAGATTTGACAGGACCATCCACAGCCTGGTGTCAGGCTCCAGGCCGTGCTGAAGGAGGCTACACCGTTCTGTAACCAGCTCCGTGTGATATAAGATTTGACAGGACCATCCACAGACTGGTGTCAGGTTCCAGTCCGTGCTGAAGGAGGCGACATCGTTCTGTAACCAGCACCTTGTTATATCAGATTTGACAGGACCATCCACAGCCTGGTGTCAGGCTCCAGGCCGTGCTGAAGGAGGCGACACCGTTCTGTAACCAGCTCCTTGTAGTATCAGATTTGACAGGAGCATCCACAGCCTGGTGTCAGGCCCCAGGCCGTGCTGAAGGAGGTGACACAGTTCTGCAACCAGCTCCTTGTTATATCAGATTTGACAGGACCATCCACAGCCTGGTGTCAGGCTGCAGGCCGTGCTGAAGGAGGCGACACCGTTCTGTAACCAGCACCTTGTTATATCAGATTTGACAGGACCATCCACAGCCTGGTGTCAGGCTCCAGGCCGTGCTGAAGGAGGCGACACCGTTCTGTAACCAGCTCCTAGTTATATCAGATTTGACAGGACCATCCACAGCCTGGTGTCAGGCTCCAGGCCGTACTGAAGGAGGTGACACCGTTCTGTAACCAGCTCCTTGTTATATCAGATTTGACAGGACCATCCACAGCCTGGTTTCAGGCTCCAGGCCGTGCTGAAGGAGGCGACACCGTTCTGTAAAAAGCGCCTTGTTATATCAAATTTGACAGGACCATCCACAGCCTAGTGTCAGGCTCCATGCCGTGCTGAAGGAGGTGACACCGTTCTGTAACCAGCTCCGTGTTATATCAGATTTGACAGGACCATCCACAGCCTGGTGTCAGGCTCCAGGCCGTGCTGAAGGAGGCGACACCATTCTGTAACCAGCTCCTTGTTATATCAGATTTGACAGGACCATCCACAGCCTGGTGCCAGGCTCCAGGCCGTGCTGAAGGAGGTGACACCTTTCTGTAACAAGCACCTTGTTATATCAGATTTGACAGGACCATCCACAGCCTGGTGTCAGGCTCCAGGCCGTGCTGAAGGAAGCGACACCGTTCTGTAACCAGCTCCTTGTTATATCAGATTTGACAGGACCATACACAGCCTGGTGTAAGGCTCCAGGCCGTGCTGAAGGAGGTGACACCGATCTGTAACCAGCACCTTGTTATGTCAGTTTGACAGGACCATCGACAGCCTGGTGTCAGGCTCCAGGCCGTGCTGAAGGATGTGACACTGTTCTGTAACAAGCACCTTGTTATATCAGATTTGACTGGACCATCCACAGCCTGGTGTCAGGCTCCAGGCCGTGCTGAAGGAGGCTACACCGTTCTGTAACCAGCTCCGTGTTATATGAGATTCGACAGGACCATCCACAGCCTGGTGTCAGGCTCCAGGCCGTGCTGAAGGAGGCGACATCGTTCTGGAACCAGCACATTGTTATATCAGATTTGACAGGACCATCTACAGCCTGGTGTCAGGCTCCAGGCCGTGCTGAAGGATGCGACACCGTTCTGTAACCAGCTCCTTGTAGTATCAGATTTGACAGGAGCATCCACAGCCTGGTGTCAGGCCCCAGTCCATGCTGAAGGAGGCGACACCGTTCTGTAACCAGCTCCTTGTTATATCAGATTTGACAGGACCATCCACAGCCCGGTGTCAGGCTCCAGGCCGTGCTGAAGGAGGCGACACAGTTCTGTAACCAGCTCCTTGTTGTAACAGATTTGACAGGACCATCCACAGCCTGGTGTCAGGCTCCAGGCCGTGCTGAAGGAGGCGACACCGTTCTGTAACCAGCTCCTTGTTGTATCAGATTTGACAGGACCATCCACAGCCTGGTGTCAGGCTCCAGGCCGTGCTGAAGGAGGCGACACCGTTCTGTAACCAGCTCCTAGTTATATCAGATTTGACAGGACCATCCACAGCCTGGTGTCAGGCTCCAGGCCTTGCTGAAGGAGGCGATACCGTTCTATAACCAGCTCCTTGTTATATCAGATTTGACAGCACCATCCACAGCCTGGTGTCAGGCTCCAGGCCGTGCTGAAGGAGGCGACACCGTTCTGTAACCAGCTCCTTGTTCTTTCAGATGTGACAGGACCATCCACAGCCTGGTGTCAGGCTCCAGGCCGTGCTGAAGGAGGCGACACCGTTCTGTAACCAGCACCTTGTTATATCAGATTTGACTGGACCATCAACAGCCTGGTGTCAGGCTCCAGGCCGTGCTGAAGGAGGCGACACCGTTCTGTAACCAGCTCCTTGTTGTATCAGATTTGACTGGACCATCCACAGCCTGGTGTCAGGCTCCAGGCCGTGCTGAAGGAGGCGACAACGTTCTGTAACCAGCACCTTGTTATATCAGATTTGACAGGACCATCCACAGCCTGGTGTTAGGCTCCAGTCCGTGCTGAAGGAGGTGACACCGTTCTGTAACCAGCACCTTGTTATATCAGATTTGACAGGACCATCCACAGCCTGGTTTCAGGCTCCAGGCCGTGCTGAAGGATGCGACACCGTTCTGTAAAAAGCTCCTTGTTATATCAGATTTGACTGGACCATCCACAGCCTGGTGTCAGGCTCCAGGCCGTGCTGAAGGAGGCGACACCGTTCTGTAACCAGCACCTTGTTATATCAGATTTGACAGGACCATCCACAGCCTGGTGTTAGGCTCCAGTCCGTGCTGAAGGAGGTGACACCGTTCTGTAACCAGCACCTTGTTGTATCAGATTTGACAGGACCATCCACAGCCTGGTTTCAGGCTCCAGGCCGTGCTGAAGGAGGCGACACCGTTCTGTAAAAAGCTCCTTGTTATATCAGATTTGACAGGACCATCCACAGCCTGATGTCAGGCTCCAGATCGTGCTGAAGGAGGTGACACCGTTCTGTAACCAGCACCGTGTTATATCAGATTTGACAGGACCATCCACAGCCTGGTGTCAGGCTCCAGGCCGTGCTTAAGGAGGCGACACCGTTCTGTAAAAAGCTCCTTGTTCTATCAGATTTGACAGAACCATCCACAGCCTGGTGTCAGGCTCCAGGCCGTGCTGAAGGAGGTGACACCGTTCTGTAACAAGCACCTTGTTATATCAGATTTGACAGGATCATGCACAGCCTGGTGTCAGGCTCCAGGCCGTGCTGAAGGAGGCTACACCGTTCTGTAATCAGCTGCGTGTTATATAAGATTTGACAGGACCATCCACAGCCTGGTGTCAGGCTCCAGGCCGTGCTGAAGGAGGCGACACCGTTCTGTAAAAAGCTCCTTGTTATATCAGATTTGACAGGACCATCCACAGCCTGGTGTCAGGCTCCAGGCGGTGCTGAAGGAGGTGACACCGTTCTGTAACCAGCTCCGTGTTATATCAGATTTGACAGGACCATCCACAGCCTGGTGTCAGGCTCCAGGCTGTGCTGAAGGAGGCGACACCATTCTGTAACCAGCTCCTTGTTATATCAGATTTGACAGGACCATCCACAGCCTGGTGTCAGGCTCCAGGCCGTGCTGAAGGAGGTGACACCGTTCTGTAACCAGCACCGTGTTATATCAGATTTGACAGGACCATCCACAGCCTGGTGCCAGGCTCCAGGCCGTGCTGAAGGAGGCGACACCGTTCTGTAAACAGCTCCTTGTTATATCAGATTTGACAGGACCATCCACAGCCTGGTGTCAGGCTCCAGGCCGTGCTGAAGGAGGTGACACCGTTCTGTAACCAGCACCTTGTTATGTCAGTTTGACAGGACCATCCACAGCCTGGTGTCAGGCTACAGGCCGTGCTGAAGGAGGCGACACCGTTCTGTAACAAGCACCTTGTTATATCAGATTTGACAGGACCATCCACAGCCTGGTCTCAGGATCTAGACCGTGCTGAAGGAGGCGACACCGTTCTGTAACTAGCTCCTTGTTATATCAGATTTGACAGGACCATCCACAGACTGGTGTCAGGCTCCAGGCCGTGCTGAAGGAGGCGACACCGTTCTGTAACCAGCTCCTTGTTATATCAGATTTGACAGGACCATCCACAGCCTGGTGTCAGGCTCGAGGCCGTGCTGAAGGAGGCGACACAGTTCTGTAACCAGCTCCTAGTTATATCAGTTTTGACAGGACCATCCACAGCCTGGTGTCAGGCTCCAGGCCGTGCTGAAGGAGGCGACACCGTTCTGTAACCAGCTCCTTGTTCTATCAGATTTGACAGGACCATCCACAGCCTGGTGTCAGGCTCCAGGCCGTGCTGAAGGAGGTGACACCGTGCTGTAACCAGCTCCTTGTTATATCAGATTTGACAGGACCATCCACAGCCTGGTGTCAGGCTCCAGGCCGTGCTGAAGGAGGTGACAGCGTTCTGTAACCAGCTCCTTGTTATATCAGATTTGACAGCACCATCCACAGCCTGGTGTCAGGCTCCAGGCCGTGCTGAAGGAGGCGACACCGTTCTGTAACCAGCTCCTTGTTCTATCAGATTTGACAGGACCATCCACAGCCTGGTGTCAGGCTCCAGGCCGTGCTGAAGGAGGCGACACCGTTCTGTAAACAGCCCCTTGTTGTATCAGATTTGACAGGACCATCCACAGCCTGGTGTCAGGCTCCAGGCCGTGCTGCAGGAGGCGACACCGTTCTGTAAAAAGCTCCTTGTTATATCAGATTTGACAGGACCATCCACAGCCTGGTGTCAGGCTCCAGATCGTGCTGAAGGAGGTGACACCGTTCTGTAACCAGCACCGTGTTATATCAGATTTGACAGGACCATCCACAGCCTGGTGTCAGGCTCCAGGCCGTGCTGAAGGAGGCGACACCGTTCTGTAAAAAGCTCCTTGTTCTATCAGATTTGACAGGACCATCCACAGCCTGGTGTCAGGCTCCAGGCCGTGCTGAAGGAGGTGACACCGTTCTGTAACAAGCACCTTGTTATATCAGATTTGACAGGATCATGCACAGCCTGGTCTCAGGCTCCAGGCCGTGCTGAAGGAGGCTACACCATTCTGTAATCAGCTGCGTGTTATATAAGATTTGACAGGACCATCCACAACCTGGTGTCAGGCTCCAGGCCGTGCTGAAGGAGGCGACACAGTTCTGTAACCAGCTCCGTGTTATATCAGATTTGACAGGACCATCCACAGCCTGGTGTCAGGCTCCAGGCTGTGTTGAAGGAGGCGACACCATTCTGTAACCAGCTCCTTGTTATACCAGATTTGACAGGACCATCCACAGCCTGGAGTCAGGCTCCAGGCCGTGCTGAAGGAGGTGACACCGTTCTGTAACCAGCTCCTTATATCAGATTTGACAGGACCATCCACAGCCTGGTGTCAGGCTCCAGGCCGTGCTGAAGGAGGCGACACCGTTCTGTAACTAGCACCTTGTTATATCAGATTTGACAGGACCACCCACAGCCTGGTGTCAGGCTATAGGCCGTGCTGAAGGAGGTGACACAGTTCTGTAACCAGCTCCGTGTTATATCAGATTTGACAGGACCATCCACAGCCTGGTGTCAGGCTCCAGGCCGTGCTGAAGGAGGCGACACCGATCTGTAAAAGCTCCTTGTTCTATCAGATTTGACAGGACCATCCACAGCCTGGTGTCATGCTCCAGGCCGTGCTGAAGGAGGTGACACCGTTCTGTAACCAGCTCCTTGTTGTATCAGATTTAACAGGACCAGCCACAGCCTGGTGTCAGGCTCCAGGCCGTGCTGAAGGAGGTGACACCGTTCTGTAACAAGCACCTTGTTATATCAGATTTGACAGGACCATCCACAGCCTGTGTCAGACTCCAGGCCGTGCTGAAGGAGGTGACACCGTTCTGTAACCAGCACCTTGTTATGTCAGTTTGACAGGACCATCCACAGTCTGGTGTCAGGCTCCAGGCCGTGCTGAAGGATGTGACACCGTTCTGTAACAAGCACCTTGTTGTATCAGATTTGACAGGACCATCCACAGCCTGGTGTCAGGCTCCAGGCCGTGCTGAAGGAGGCTACACCGTTCTGTAACCAGCTCCGTGTGATATAAGATTTGACAGGACCATCCACAGCCTGGTGTCAGGTTCCAGTCCGTGCTGAAGGAGGCGACATCGTTCTGTAACCAGCACCTTGTTATATCAGATTTGACAGGACCATCCACAGCCTGGTGTCAGGCTCCAGGCCGTGCTGAAGGAGGCGACACCGTTCTGTAACCAGCTCCTTGTAGTATCAGATTTGACAGGAGCATCCACAGCCTGGTGTCAGGCCCCAGGCCGTGCTGAAGGAGGTGACACAGTTCTGCAACCAGCTCCTTGTTATATCAGATTTGACAGGACCATCCACAGCCTGGTGTCAGGCTGCAGGCCGTGCTGAAGGAGGCGACACCGTTCTGTAACCAGCACCTTGTTATATCAGATTTGACAGGACCATCCACAGCCTGGTGTCAGGCTCCAGGCCGTGCTGAAGGAGGCGACACCGTTCTGTAACCAGCTCCTAGTTATATCAGATTTGACAGGACCATCCACAGCCTGGTGTCAGGCTCCAGGCCGTACTGAAGGAGGTGACACCGTTCTGTAACCAGCTCCTTGTTATATCAGATTTGACAGGACCATCCACAGCCTGGTTTCAGGCTCCAGGCCGTGCTGAAGGAGGCGACACCGTTCTGTAAAAAGCGCCTTGTTATATCAAATTTGACAGGACCATCCACAGCCTAGTGTCAGGCTCCATGCCGTGCTGAAGGAGGTGACACCGTTCTGTAACCAGCTCCGTGTTATATCAGATTTGACAGGACCATCCACAGCCTGGTGTCAGGCTCCAGGCCGTGCTGAAGGAGGCGACACCATTCTGTAACCAGCTCCTTGTTATATCAGATTTGACAGGACCATCCACAGCCTGGTGCCAGGCTCCAGGCCGTGCTGAAGGAGGTGACACCTTTCTGTAACAAGCACCTTGTTATATCAGATTTGACAGGACCATCCACAGCCTGGTGTCAGGCTCCAGGCCGTGCTGAAGGAAGCGACACCGTTCTGTAACCAGCTCCTTGTTATATCAGATTTGACAGGACCATACACAGCCTGGTGTAAGGCTCCAGGCCGTGCTGAAGGAGGTGACACCGATCTGTAACCAGCACCTTGTTATGTCAGTTTGACAGGACCATCGACAGCCTGGTGTCAGGCTCCAGGCCGTGCTGAAGGATGTGACACTGTTCTGTAACAAGCACCTTGTTATATCAGATTTGACTGGACCATCCACAGCCTGGTGTCAGGCTCCAGGCCGTGCTGAAGGAGGCTACACCGTTCTGTAACCAGCTCCGTGTTATATGAGATTCGACAGGACCATCCACAGCCTGGTGTCAGGCTCCAGGCCGTGCTGAAGGAGGCGACATCGTTCTGGAACCAGCACATTGTTATATCAGATTTGACAGGACCATCTACAGCCTGGTGTCAGGCTCCAGGCCGTGCTGAAGGATGCGACACCGTTCTGTAACCAGCTCCTTGTAGTATCAGATTTGACAGGAGCATCCACAGCCTGGTGTCAGGCCCCAGTCCATGCTGAAGGAGGCGACACCGTTCTGTAACCAGCTCCTTGTTATATCAGATTTGACAGGACCATCCACAGCCCGGTGTCAGGCTCCAGGCCGTGCTGAAGGAGGCGACACAGTTCTGTAACCAGCTCCTTGTTGTAACAGATTTGACAGGACCATCCACAGCCTGGTGTCAGGCTCCAGGCCGTGCTGAAGGAGGCGACACCGTTCTGTAACCAGCTCCTTGTTGTATCAGATTTGACAGGACCATCCACAGCCTGGTGTCAGGCTCCAGGCCGTGCTGAAGGAGGCGACACCGTTCTGTAACCAGCTCCTAGTTATATCAGATTTGACAGGACCATCCACAGCCTGGTGTCAGGCTCCAGGCCTTGCTGAAGGAGGCGATACCGTTCTATAACCAGCTCCTTGTTATATCAGATTTGACAGCACCATCCACAGCCTGGTGTCAGGCTCCAGGCCGTGCTGAAGGAGGCGACACCGTTCTGTAACCAGCTCCTTGTTCTTTCAGATGTGACAGGACCATCCACAGCCTGGTGTCAGGCTCCAGGCCGTGCTGAAGGAGGCGACACCGTTCTGTAACCAGCACCTTGTTATATCAGATTTGACTGGACCATCAACAGCCTGGTGTCAGGCTCCAGGCCGTGCTGAAGGAGGCGACACCGTTCTGTAACCAGCTCCTTGTTGTATCAGATTTGACTGGACCATCCACAGCCTGGTGTCAGGCTCCAGGCCGTGCTGAAGGAGGCGACAACGTTCTGTAACCAGCACCTTGTTATATCAGATTTGACAGGACCATCCACAGCCTGGTGTTAGGCTCCAGTCCGTGCTGAAGGAGGTGACACCGTTCTGTAACCAGCACCTTGTTGTATCAGATTTGACAGGACCATCCACAGCCTGGTTTCAGGCTCCAGGCCGTGCTGAAGGATGCGACACCGTTCTGTAAAAAGCTCCTTGTTATATCAGATTTGACTGGACCATCCACAGCCTGGTGTCAGGCTCCAGGCCGTGCTGAAGGAGGCGACACCGTTCTGTAACCAGCACCTTGTTATATCAGATTTGACAGGACCATCCACAGCCTGGTGTTAGGCTCCAGTCCGTGCTGAAGGAGGTGACACCGTTCTGTAACCAGCACCTTGTTGTATCAGATTTGACAGGACCATCCACAGCCTGGTTTCAGGCTCCAGGCCGTGCTGAAGGAGGCGACACCGTTCTGTAAAAAGCTCCTTGTTATATCAGATTTGACAGGACCATCCACAGCCTGATGTCAGGCTCCAGATCGTGCTGAAGGAGGTGACACCGTTCTGTAACCAGCACCGTGTTATATCAGATTTGACAGGACCATCCACAGCCTGGTGTCAGGCTCCAGGCCGTGCTTAAGGAGGCGACACCGTTCTGTAAAAAGCTCCTTGTTCTATCAGATTTGACAGAACCATCCACAGCCTGGTGTCAGGCTCCAGGCCGTGCTGAAGGAGGTGACACCGTTCTGTAACAAGCACCTTGTTATATCAGATTTGACAGGATCATGCACAGCCTGGTGTCAGGCTCCAGGCCGTGCTGAAGGAGGCTACACCGTTCTGTAATCAGCTGCGTGTTATATAAGATTTGACAGGACCATCCACAGCCTGGTGTCAGGCTCCAGGCCGTGCTGAAGGAGGCGACACCGTTCTGTAAAAAGCTCCTTGTTATATCAGATTTGACAGGACCATCCACAGCCTGGTGTCAGGCTCCAGGCGGTGCTAAAGGAGGTGACACCGTTCTGTAACCAGCTCCGTGTTATATCAGATTTGACAGGACCATCCACAGCCTGGTGTCAGGCTCCAGGCTGTGCTGAAGGAGGCGACACCATTCTGTAACCAGCTCCTTGTTATATCAGATTTGACAGGACCATCCACAGCCTGGTGTCAGGCTCCAGGCCGTGCTGAAGGAGGTGACACCGTTCTGTAACCAGCACCGTGTTATATCAGATTTGACAGGACCATCCACAGCCTGGTGCCAGGCTCCAGGCCGTGCTGAAGGAGGCGACACCGTTCTGTAAACAGCTCCTTGTTATATCAGATTTGACAGGACCATCCACAGCCTGGTGTCAGGCTCCAGGCCGTGCTAAAGGAGGTGACACCGTTCTGTAACCAGCACCTTGTTATGTCAGTTTGACAGGACCATCCACAGCCTGGTGTCAGGCTACAGGCCGTGCTGAAGGAGGCGACACCGTTCTGTAACAAGCACCTTGTTATATCAGATTTGACAGGACCATCCACAGCCTGGTCTCAGGATCTAGACCGTGCTGAAGGAGGCGACACCGTTCTGTAACTAGCTCCTTGTAATATCTGATTTGACAGGACCATCCACAGACTGGTGTCAGGCTCCAGGCCGTGCTGAAGGAGGCGACACCGTTCTGTAACCAGCTCCTTGTTATATCAGATTTGACAGGACCATCCACAGCCTGGTGTCAGGCTCGAGGCCGTGCTGAACGAGGCGACACAGTTCTGTAACCAGCTCCTAGTTATATCAGTTTTGACAGGACCATCCACAGCCTGGTGTCAGGCTCCAGGCCGTGCTGAAGGAGGCGACACCGTTCTGTAACCAGCTCCTTGTTCTATCAGATTTGACAGGACCATCCACAGCCTGGTGTCAGGCTCCAGGCCGTACTGAAGGAGGTGACACCGTTCTGTAACCAGCTCCTTGTTGTATCAGATTTGACAGGACCATCCACAGCCTGGTGTCAGGCTCCAGGCCGTGCTGAAGGAGGTGACACCGTGCTGTAACCAGCTCCTTGTTATATCAGATTTGACAGGACCATCCACAGCCTGGTGTCAGGCTCCAGGCCGTGCTGAAGGAGGTGACAGCGTTCTGTAACCAGCTCCTTGTTATATCAGATTTGACAGCACCATCCACAGCCTGGTGTCAGGCTCCAGGCCGTGCTGAAGGAGGCGACACCGTTCTGTAACCAGCTCCTTGTTCTATCAGATTTGACAGGACCATCCACAGCCTGGTGTCAGGCTCCAGGCCGTGCTGAAGGAGGCGACACCGTTCTGTAAACAGCACCTTGTTGTATCAGATTTGACAGGACCATCCACAGCCTGGTGTCAGGCTCCAGGCCGTGCTGCAGGAGGCGACACCGTTCTGTAAAAAGCTCCTTGTTATATCAGATTTGACAGGACCATCCACAGCCTGGTGTCAGGCTCCAGATCGTGCTGAAGGAGGTGACACCGTTCTGTAACCAGCACCGTGTTATATCAGATTTGACAGGACCATCCACAGCCTGGTGTCAGGCTCCAGGCCGTGCTGAAGGAGGCGACACCGTTCTGTAAAAAGCTCCTTGTTCTATCAGATTTGACAGGACCATCCACAGCCTGGTGTCAGGCTCCAGGCCGTGCTGAAGGAGGTGACACCGTTCTGTAACAAGCACCTTGTTATATCAGATTTGACAGGATCATGCACAGCCTGGTCTCAGGCTCCAGGCCGTGCTGAAGGAGGCTACACCATTCTGTAATCAGCTGCGTGTTATATAAGATTTGACAGGACCATCCACAACCTGGTGTCAGGCTCCAGGCCGTGCTGAAGGAGGCGACACCGTTCTGTAACCAGCTCCTTGTAGTATCAGATTTGATAGGACCATCCACAGCCTGGTGTCAGGCCCCTGGCCGTGCTGAAGGAGGCGACACCGTTCTGTAACCAGCTCCTTGTTATTTCAGATTTGACAGGACCATCCACAGCCTGGTGTCAGGCCCCAGGCCGTGCTGAAGGAGGCGACACCGTTCTGTAACCAGCTCCTTGTTATATCAGATTTGACAGGACCATCCACAGCCTGGTGTCAGGCCCCAGGCCGTGCTGAAGGAGGCGACACCGTTCTGTAACCAGCTCCTTGTTATATCAGATTTGACAGGACCATCCACAGCCTGGTGTCAGGCTCCAGGCCGTGCTGAAGGAGGCGACACCGTTCTGTAACCAGCACCTTGTTATATCAGATTTGACAGGACCATCCACAGCCTGGTGTTAGGCTCCAGTCCGTGCTGAAGGAGGTGACACCGTTCTGTAACCAGCACCTTGTTGTATCAGATTTGACAGGACCATCCACAGCCTGGTTTCAGGCTCCAGGCCGTGCTGACGGAGGCAACACCGTTCTGTAAAAAGCTCCTTGTTATATCAGATTTGACAGGACCATCCACAGTCTGGTGTCAGGCTCCAGGCCGTGCTGAAGGAGGTGACACCGTTCTGTAACCAGCACCGTGTTATATCAGATTTGACAGGACCATCCACAGCCTGGTGTCAGGCTCCAGGCCGTGCTGAAGGAGGCGACACCGTTCTGTAACCAGCTCCTTGTTATATCCGTTTTGACAGGACCATCCACAGCCTGGTGTCAGGCTCCAGGCCGTGCTGAAGGAGGCGACACCGTTCTGTAAAAAGCTCCTTGTTATATCAGATTTGACAGGACCATCCACAGCCTGGTGTCAGGCTCCAGGCCGTGCTGAAGGAGGTGACACCGTTCTGTAACCAGCTCCGTGTTATATCAGATTTGACAGGACCATCCACAGCCTGGTGTCAGGCTCCAGGTCGTGCTGAAGGAGGCGACTCCATTCTGTAACCAGCTCCGTGTTATATCAGATTTGACAGGACCATCCACAGACTGGTGTCAGGCTCCAGGCCGTGCTGAAGGAGGTGACACCGTTCTGTAACCAGAACCGTGTTATATCAGATTTGACAGGACCATCCACAAACTGGTGTCAGGCCCCAGGCCGTGCTGAAGGAGGTGACACCGTTCTGTAACAAGCACCTTGTTATATCAGATTTGACAGGACCATCCACAGCCTGGTGTCAGGCTACAGGCCGTGCTGATGGAGGTGACACCGTTCTGTAACAAGCACCTTGTTATATCAGATTTGACAGGACCATCCACAGCCTGGTGTCAGGCTCCAGGCCGTGCTGAAGGAGGCGACACCGTTCTGTAACCAGCTCCTTGTTGTATCAGATTTGACAGGACCATCCACAGCCTGGTGTCAGGCTCCAGGCCGTGCTGAAGGAGGTGACAGCGTCCTGTAACCAGCTCCTTGTTATATCAGATTTGACAGCACCATCCACAGCCTGGTGTCAGGCTCCAGGCCGTGCTGAAGGAGGCGACACCGTTCTGTAACCAGCTCCTTGTTCTATCAGATTTGACAGGACCATCCACAGCCTGGTGTCAGGCTCCAGGCCGTGCTGAAGGGGGTGACACCGTTCTGTAACCAGCACCTTGTTATATCAGATTTGACAGGACCATCCACAGCCTGGTGTTAGGCTCCAGTCCGTGCTGAAGGAGGTGACACCGTTCTGTAACCAGCACCTTGTTGTATCAGATTTGACAGGACCATCCACAGCCTGGTTTCAGGCTCCAGGCCGTGCTGAAGGAGGCGACACCGTCCTGTAAAAAGCTCCTTGTTATATCAGATTTGACTGGACCATCCACAGCCTGGTGTCAGGCTCCAGGCCGTGCTGAAGGAGGCGACACCGTTCTGTAACCAGCACCTTGTTATATCAGATTTGACAGGACCATCCACAGCCTGGTGTTAGGCTCCAGTCCGTGCTGAAGGAGGTGACACCGTTCTGTAACCAGCACCTTGTTGTATCAGATTTGACAGGACCATCCACAGCCTGGTTTCAGGCTCCAGGCCGTGCTGAAGGAGGCAACACCGTTCTGTAAAAAGCTCCTTGTTATATCAGATTTGACAGGACCATCCACAGTCTGGTGTCAGGCTCCAGGCCGTGCTGAAGGCGGTGACACCGTTCTGTAACCAGCACCGTGTTATATCAGATTTGACAGGACCATCCACAGCCTGGTGTCAGGCTCCAGGCCGTGCTGAAGGAGGCGACACCGTTCTGTAAAAAGCTCCTTGTTCTATCAGATTTGACAGGACCATCCACAGCCTGGTGTCAGGCTCCAGGCCGTGCTGAAGGAGATGACACTGTTCTGTAACAAGCACCTTGTTATATCAGATTTGACAGGATCATGCACAGCCTGGTGTCAGGCTCCAGGCCGTGCTGAAGGAGGCTACACCGTTCTGTAATCAACTGCGTGTTATATAAGATTTGACAGGACCATCCACAGTCTGGTGTCAGGCTCCAGGCCGTGCTGAAGGAGGCTACACCGTTCTGTAATCAGCTGCGTGTTATATAAGATTTGACAGGACCATCCACAGCCTGGTGTCAGGCTCCAGGCCGTGCTGCAGGAGGCGACATCGTTCTGTAACCAGCACCTTGTTATATCAGATTTGACAGGACCATCCACAGCCTGGTGTCAAGCTCCAAGCCGTGCTGAAGGAGGCGACACCGTTCTGTAACCAGCTCCTTGTAGTATCAGATTTGACAGGAGCATCCACAGCCTGGTGTCAGGCCCCTGGCCGTGCTGAAGGAGGCGACACCGTTCTGTAACCAGCTCCTTGTTATCTCAGATGTGACAGGACCATCCACAGCCTGGTGTCAGGCCCCAGGCCGTGCTGAAGGAGGCGTCACCGTTCTGTAACCAGCTCCTTGTTATATCCGATTTGACAGGACCATCCACAGCCTGGTGTCAGGCTCCAGGCCGTGCTGAAGGAGGTGACAACGTTCTGTAACCAGCTCCGTGTTATATCAGATTTGACAGGACCATCCACAGTCTGGTGTCAGGCTCCAGGCCGTGCTGAAGGAGGCGACACCGTTCTGTAACCAGCTCCTTGTTATATCAGATTTGACAGGACCATCCACAGCCTGGTCAGGCTCCAGGCCGTGCTGAAGGAGGCGACACCGTTCTGTAACCAGCACCCAGTTGTATCAGATTTGACAGGACCATCCACAGACTGGTGTCAGGCTCCAGGCCGTGCTGAGGAGGTGACACCGTTCTGTAACCAGCACCGTGTTATATCAGATTTCACAGGACCATCCACAGCCTTGTGTCAGGCTCCAGGCCGTGCTGAAGGAGGTGACACCGTTCTGTAACAAGCACCTTGTTATATCAGATTTGACAGGACCATCCACAGCCTGGTGCCAGGCTCCAGGCCGTGCTGAAGGAGGCGATACCGTTCTGTAAACAGCTCCTTGTTATATCAGATTTGACAGGACCATCCACAGCCTGGTGTCAGGCTCCAGGCCGTGCTGAAGGAGGTGACACCGTTCTGTAACCAGCACCTTGTTATGTCAGTTTGACAGGACCATCCACAGCCTGGTTTCAGGCTACAGGCCGTGCTGAAGGAGGTGACACCGTTCTGTAACAAGCACCTTGTTATATCAGATTTGACAGGACCATCCACAGCCTGGTGTCAGGCTCCAGGCCGTGCTGAAGGAGGCGACACCGTTCTGTAACCAGCTCCTTGTTATATCAGATTTGACAGGACCATCCACAGCCTGGTGTCAGGCTCCAGGCCGTGCTGAAGGAGGCAACACCGTTCTGTAAAAAGCTCCTTGTTATATCAGATTTGACAGGACCATCCACAGTCTGGTGTCAGGCTCCAGGCCGTGCTGAAGGAGGTGACACCGTTCTGTAACCAGCACCGTGTTATATCAGATTTGACAGGACCATCCACAGCCTGGTGTCAGGCTCCAGGCCGTGCTGAAGGAGGCGACACCGTTCTGTAACCAGCTCCTTGTTATATCCGTTTTGACAGGACCATCCACAGCCTGGTGTCAGGCTCCAGGCCGTGCTGAAGGAGGCGACACCGTTCTGTAAAAAGCTCCTTGTTATATCAGATTTGACAGGACCATCCACAGCCTGGTGTCAGGCTCCAGGCCGTGCTGAAGGAGGTGACACCGTTCTGTAACCAGCTCCGTGTTATATCAGATTTGACAGGACCATCCACAGCCTGGAGTCAGGCTCCAGGTCGTGCTGAAGGAGGCGACTCCATTCTGTAACCAGCTCCGTGTTATATCAGATTTGACAGGACCATCCACAGACTGGTGTCAGGCTCCAGGCCGTGCTGAAGGAGGCGACACCGTTCTGTAACCAGCACCTAGTTGTATCAGATTTGACAGGACCATCCACAGCCTGGTGTCAGGCTCCAGGCCGTGCTGAAGGAGGTGACACCGTTCTGTAACCAGCACCTTGTTATGTCAGTTTGACAGGACCATCCACAGCCTGGTGTCAGGCTCCAGGCCGTGCTGAAGGAGGCGACACCGTTCTGTAAACAGCTCCTTGTTATATCAGATTTGACAGGACCATCCACAGCCTGGTGTCAGGCTCCAGGCCGTGCTGAAGGAGGCGACACCGTTCTGTAACCAGCTCCTTGTTATATCAGATTTGACAGGACCATCCACAGCCTGGTGTCAGGCTCCAGGCCGTGCTGAAGGAGGCGACACCGTTCTGTAACCAGCTCCTTGTTATATCAGATTTGACAGGCCCATCCACAGCCTGGTCTCAGGCTCCAGGCCGTGCTGAAGGAGGCGACACCGTTCTGTAACGAGCACCTAGTTGTATCAGATTTGACAGGACCATCCACAGCCTGGTGTCAAGCTCCAGGCCGTGCTGAAGGAGGCGACACCGTTCTGTAAAAAGCTCCTTGTTATATCAGATTTGACAGGACCATCCACAGCCTGGTGTCAGGCTCCAGATCGTGCTGAAGGAGGTGACACCGTTCTGTAACCAGCACCGTGTTACATCAGATTTGACAGAACCATCCACAGCCTGGTGTCAGGCTCCAGGGCGTGCTGAAGGAGGCGACACCGTTCTGTAAAAAGCTCCTTGTTCTATCAGATTTGACAGGACCATCCACAGCCTGGTGTCAGGCTCCAGGCCGTGCTGAAGGAGGCGACACCGTTCTGTAACCAGCACCTTGTTATGTCAGTTTGACAGGACCATCCACAGCCTGGTGTCAGGCTCCAGGCCGTGCTGAAGGAGGTGACACCGTTTTGTAACAAGCACCTTGTTATATCAGATTTGATAGGACCATCCACAGCCTGGTGTCAGGCTCCAGGCCGTGCTGAAGGAGGCTACACCGTTCTGTAATCATCTCCGTGTTATATAAGATTTTACAGGACCATCCACAGCCTGGTGTCAGGCTCCAGGCCGTTCTGCAGGAGGCGACATCGTTCTGTACCCAGCACCTTGTTATATCAGATTTGACAGGACCATCCACAGCCTGGTGTCAGCCTCCAGGCCGTGCTGAAGGAGGCGACACCGTTCTGTAACCAGCTCCTTGTTATATCAGATTTGACAGGACCATCCACAGCCTGGTGTCAGGCTCCAGGCTGTGCTGAAGGCGGCGACACCATTCTGTAACCAGCTCCTTGTTATATCAGATTTGACATACCATCCACAGCCTGGTGTCAGGCTCCAGGCCGTGCTGAAGGAGGCGACACCGTTCTGTGACCAGCACCTTGTTATATCAGATTGGACAGGACCATCCACTACCTGGTGTCAGGCTCCAGGCCGTGCTGAAGGAGGTGACACCGTTCTGTAACCAGCACCTTGTTATGTCAGTTTGACAGGACCATCCACAGCCTGGTGTCAGGCTCCAGGCCGTGCTGAAGGAGGTGACACCGTTCTGTAACAAGCACCTTGTTATATCAGATTTGACAGGACCATCCACAGCCTGGTGTCAGGATCCAGGCCGTGCTGAAGGAGGCTACACCGTTCTGTAACCAGCTCCGTGTTATATCAGATTTGACAGGACCATCCGCAGCCTGGTGTCAGGCTCCAGGCAGTGCTGGAGGAGGCGACACCGTTCTGTAACCAGCTCCTTGTTATATCAGATTTGACAGGACCATCCACAGCCTGGTGTCAGGCTCCAGGCCGTGCTGAAGGAGGCGACACCGTTCTGTAACCAGCTCCTTGTTATATCAGATTTGACAGGACCATCCACAGACTGGTGTCAGGCTCCAGGCCGTGCTGAAGGAGGCGACACCGTTCTGTAACCAGCACCTTGTTATATCAGATTTGACAGGACCATCCACAGCCTGGTGTCAGTCCCCAGGCCGTGCTGAAGGAGCTGACACCGTTCTGTAACCAGCTCCTTGTTATATCAGATTTGACAGGACCATCCACAGCCTGGTGTCAGGCTCCAGGCCGTGCTGAAGGAAGCGACACCGTTCTGTAACCAGCTCCTTGTTCTAACAGATTTGACAGGACCATCCACAGCCTGGTGTCAGGCTCCAGGCCGTGCTGAAGGAGGCGACACCGTTCTGTAACCAGCACCTTGTTATATCAGATTTGACAGGACCATCCACAGCCTGGTGTCAGGCTCCAGGCCGTGCTGAAGGAGGCGACACCGTTCTGTAACCAGCACCTTGTTATATCAGATTTGACAGGACCATCCACAGCCTGGTGTCAGGCTCCAGTCCGTGCTGAAGGAGGTGACACCGTTCTGTAACCAGCACCTTGTTGTATCAGATTTGACAGGACCATCCACAGCCTGGTGTCAGGCTCCAGGCCGTGCTGAAGGAGGTGACACCGTTCTGTAACCAGCTCCGTGTTATATCAGATTTGACAGGACCATCCACAGCCTGGTGTCAGGCTCCAGGCTGTGCTGAAGGAGGCGACACCATTCTGTAACCAGCTCCTTGTTATATCAGATTTGACAGGACCATCCACAGCCTGGTGTCAGGCTCCAGGCCGTGCTGAAGGAGGTGGCACCGTTCTGTAACCAGCTCCTTGTTATATCAGATTTGCCCCACACTCTGCTCCTGTACTCTCTAGAGTGGTGAAGAATGAATAGTGATCAGCCTCCGATATTAACCAGAGAGCGAGTGGAGCCACTGGATAGGGAATGACCTCAGTGACTGGAATCGATGTTGATATTTATAGATAAAGGCACAGAGCTTCAAGGTAAGGAAGTGTTATTCCCACTATTCCAGATGTTGGTCAGACTACACCTGGAGTATTGCACAGTCCTGGCCCCTGATTTGAGGAAAGATGTAGGGGCTTTAGAGGCAGATCAGAGGAGGTTGACTAGACTGACCTCAGAGATGAGGGCTTTGTCTTTTCAAAAGAGTTGTTAAGAAGGAGTAGAGATCCAATTGTGGTTTATAAGATGATAAAAGGTGTGGGTGAAGTGGAAGTGGAGCGGATGCTTCCTCTTGTGGGGCGTTCTGGAACGAGAGGTCAGAATCTCAGGATAACAGGCAGCAAATGTGAATCAGAGCTGAGGAGAAACTACTTCTCCCAATGGGATGTGAACCTGTGGAATTCGCGATCTAGAGTGCGGGGCATGCTGGGACAGTGAGTAAATTTAAGGAGCAGTTATATAGATTTTGAATTGGGAATGGGGTGAGAATTTTGGACAATGGGCAGGGCGGCGGCGTTAAGCCGAGGATGAGATCAGCCAAGACCGAATGACGGAGCAGACGCGAGGGGCCAAATAGCCTCATTCTGCTCCTGGACCTGAAAACTCACAAACTTCTGAACTGAAGAACGTGGATTCAATCTTTCCAAGATGCAAATGACCAGAGCAACAATACACTTAAAGTGGTTTATACAATAAATAACTGGATAGTGAGACTTACCAGGGACACCGACAACAGCCAGGAGGGGATAGTAACCCGCTTGAATTATCATCAGTGCGCCGTAGATCCGCCATGGTAAATACTGGTCAGACACAAAGTAAATACCCTCGGATAAACCCCTGTCCATTGCTGTAACGTTCCTGTGGGTAGTTCCCAGATTCTGATCCATTGCTGTAACGTTGCTGTGGATAGTTCCCAGATTCTGATCCATTGCTGTAACGTTCCTGTGGGCAGTTCCCAGATTCTGATCCATTGCTGTAACGTTCCTGTGGGTAGTTCCCAGATTCTGATCAATTGCTGTAACGTTCCTGTGGATAGTTCCCAGATTCTGATCCATTGCTGTAACGTTCCTGTGGGCAGTTCCCAGATTCTGATCCATTGCTGTAACGTTCCTGTGGGTAGTTCCCAGACTCTGATCCATTGCTGTAACGTTCCTGTGGGCAGTTCCCAGATTCTGATCCCTCCTCTCGGTCTCTCTGGAGCCGCTGATCTCTGGCAGTGTTGGAATTGACGCTCCCGCTGACAGTTTGGGATAACACAATGAAAGGAATCGCTTATTAATAGCAGAGACAAACCCTCCAGTGACACGGTTAGATCCATAGAGACTGACATTAATCACAGTCACTAAACAAACAGGTTCATTTAACCCCTTTCAATCCAACACTTTTTCTATCACAATGAAATAGAAGATTAGCCGGGTCTGGGTCGGTTGTGTGACAGTGACTGAGGGATGGAGTGTGGAAATAGTGGACACACTGACCCTGATACTCAATCCTCATTGAAATCTGAGTGGTTCCAGGGGACTGGGGCATTTTCACTGTCCCATCCTGTTTATAAAATGAGAGAGAGGGATAAACCCTGGAGTGACAAAGCAGTCAGTATAATGTTAGTCACCAGGACATTTCTAGGGGTCAGAGTGGGCAACAGGAATATTGCTCCTTCGCGAGGAAATGGTGTTATGTGACCAGAAACACGGCGATATTCGTGGGAAATCACATCGCCTGTTGTTATTGCAGTTATATTTCAAAATAACTGGAGGATTAATGAGGGAACTGATATGAATTTATGTACTGGGACATATTGTGATCAAATGTCATTTATTAGAGATGTTCTCGAGTCCCAAAGCCGTGGATTAAAGGGTCTGTGACAGTGAGAATGTGATATTGGCTAAGAAACAGAAAGCAGAGAGAAGCGGTGAATGATAGTTATTCAGACAGGAGGGGAGGAGACACTGATGTTCACTTGGGGTCCACATGAGGACAATTGCTCTTCAAGATACAATTCACTGCGATAGGCTTCAATGGAAAGAATTTCAACATTCACAAATGACAGACACTCAGCAATGACACAGTGAGCAGGGGAGCAGCAATCTTCAGCAGCATGTTCCCAGATCTGTGAAAGGGAGGGTCACGGGGAAAGTAAATTTAAATCAGTGTCGTGTGGGTGATGCATTAGGGAGGAGGGCTGAGGACAGGAAATGTAAACTAAACGGGAGAAGTTTAAAAAGAGTACAGGAAGGGAGCGGGGATATGTCCACACTTTGCAATGGAAGGTCATGGTGATAAGATTGGAAAATCCTCAGAAAATATTTAACTTGATCAATAGAGGCGGAGACTCCGAAAAGAAGGATGTTAGGGTCATAGAGTCATCGAGGTCCAGAGCACAGAAAGGCCATTCGGTCCATCTGGACTGGGCAGGTCAAAAACAACCACCTGAGTATTTGAATCCCACTTTCTAATACTTTGCCAATAGCATATAGAGTTATAACCAGGTTGGCCGGGAGTGGCCTGGCCTGGACTGTGTGTGTGGGCTGGCCGGGAGTGGCGTGGAGTGTTTGTGTGGGCTGCCCGGGAGTGGCCAGGAGTGTCTGTGAGCTGACCGGAAGTGGCCTGGAGTGTGTGTGTGGGCTGCCCGGGAGTGGCCAGGAGTGTGTGTGTGGGCTGGCCTGGAGTGTGTGTGTGGGCTGGCCGGGAGTGGCCTGGAGTGTGCGTGTGGGCTGGCCGGGAGTGGCCGGGAGTGTGTGTGTGGGCTGGCCGGGAGCGGCCTGGAGTGTGTGTGTGGGCTGGCCGGGAGTGGCCTGGAGTGTGTGTGTGGGCTGGCCGGGAGTGGCCTGGAGTGTGTGTGTGGGCTGGCCGGGAGTGGCCTGGAGTGTGTGTGTGGGCTGGCCGGGAGCGGCCTGGAGTGTGCGTGTGGGCTGGCCGGGAGTGACCTGGAGTGTTTGTGTGGGCTGGCCTGGAGTGGCCTGGAGTGTGTGTGTGGGCTGGCCGGGAGTGTGTGTGTGGGCTGGCCGGGAGTGGCCTGGAGTGTGCGTGTGGGCTGGCCGGGAGTGTCCTGGAGTGTGTGTGTGGGCTGGCCGGGAGTGGCCTGGAGTGTGTGTGTGGGTTGGCCGGGAGTGGCCTGGAGTGTGTGTGTGGGCTGACCGGGAGTGGCCTGGCCTGGAATGTGTGTGTGTGGGCTGGCAGGGAGTGGCCTTGCCTGGAGTGTGTGTGTGGGCTGGCCGGCAGTGGCCTGGAGTGTGTGTGTCGGCTGGCCGGGAGTGGCCTGGAGTGTGTGTGTGGGCTGGCCGGGAGTGGCCTGGAGTGTGTGTGTGGGCTGGCCGGGAGTGGCCTGGAGTGTGTGTGTGGGCTGGCCGGGAGTGGCCTGGAGTGTGTGTGTGGGCTGGCCGGGAGTGGCCTGGAGTGTGTGTGTGGGCTGGTCGGGAGTGGCCTGGAGTCTGTGTGTGAGCTGGCCGGGAGTGGCCTGGAGTGTGTGTGTGGGCTGGCCGGGAGTGGCCTGGTGTGTGTGTGGGCTGGCCGGGAGTGGCCTGGCCTGGAATGTGTGTATGGGCTGGCCGGGAGTGGCCTGGAATGTGTGTGTGGGCTGGCCGGGAGTGGCCTGGAGTGTGTGTGTGGGCTGGCCGGGAGTGGCCTGGAGTGTGTGTGTGGGCTGACCGGGTGTGGCCTGGCCTGGAATGTGTGTGTGTGGGCTGGCCGGGAGTGGCCTTGCCTGGAGTGTGTGTGTGGGCGGGCCGGCAGTGGCCTGGAGTGTGTGTGTTGGCTGTCCGGGAGTGGCCTGGAGTGTGTGTGTGGGCTGGCCGGGAGTGGCCTGGAGTGTGTGTGTCGGCTGGCCGGGAGTGGCCTGGAGTGTGTGTGTGGGCTGGCCGGGAGTGGCCTGGAGTGTGTGTGTGGGCTGGCCGGGAGTGGCCTGGAGTCTGTGTGTGGGCTGGCCGGGAGTGGCCTCGAGTGTGTGTGTGGGCTGGCCGGGAGTGGCCTGGAGTGTGTTTGGGCTGCCCGAGAGTTGCCTGGAGTGTGTGTGTGGGCTGTCCGGGAGTGGCCTGGAGTGTGTGTGTGTGCTGGCCGGGAGTGGCCTGGAGTGTGTGTGTGGGCTGGCCGGGAGTGGCCTGGAGTGTGTGTGTGGGCTGGCCGGGAGTGGCCTGGAGTGTGTGTGTGGGCTGGCCGGGAGTAGCCTGGAGTCTGTGTGTGGGCTGGCCGGGAGTAGCCTAGAGTCTGTGTGTGGGCTGGCCGGGATGGCCTGGAGTCTGTGTGTGGGCTGGCCAGGAGTGGCTTGGAGTGTGTGTGTGGGCTGGCCGGGAGTAGCCTGGAGTCTGTGTGTGGGCTGCCCGGGAGTGGCCTGGAGTGTGTGTCTGGGCTGCCCTGGAGTGGCCTGGAGTGTGTGTGTGGGCTGGCCGGGAGTGGCCTGGAGTGTGTGTTAGGGCTGGCCGGGAGTGACCTGGAGTGTGTGTGTGGGCTGGCCGGGAGTGGCCTGGAGTGTGTGTGTGGGCTGGCCGGGAGTGGCCTGGAGTGTGTGTGTGGGCTGGCCGGGAGTGGCCTGGAGTGTGTGTGTGGGCTGGCCGGGAGTAGCCTGGAGTCTGTGTGTGGGCTGCCCGGGAGTGGCCTGGAGTGTGTCTGGGCTGCCCTGGAGTGGCCTGGAGTGTGTGTGTGGGCTGGCCGGGAGTAGCCTGGTAGTCAGCCAGCAGGAAGAGTTACCCGCGCAGGAGGCCTCCTCCAGTCAGGCCCAGTCCACCTCCAGCTCCCTTACACATCCCTTCACCCTCTCCACGCTGACTGCCCAGTGATACAACAGAAGATTCGGCAGGGCCAGGCCTTCCACCTGCCCCCTCATTGTAGAATCGTCTAGCGTATACTAGAAACTCGCCCCATTTGTTACAGTGTTTCCAGGGAATAATTTACAGTGGTCCCTGGGCAGTATATCATTATTTGCAGTGGTCCCTGGGTAGAATATAATTTTTTACTGCGTTCCTTGGGTTGTATATCATTATTTACAGTGGTCCCTGGGTAGTATATGATTATTTGCAGTGGTCCCTGGGTAGAATATCATTATTTACAGTGGTCCCTGGGCTGTATTTCATTAGTTACAGTGGTCCCTGGGCAGTATGTCATTATTTACTGTGGCCCCTGGGAAGTATATCATTATTTACAGTGTCCCTGGGTAGAATATCATTATTTAGTGTGGTCCCTGGGCAGTATATCATTATTTACAGTGGCCTTGGGGAGTTAGCATCATTTACAGTGGCCACTGGATCGTATTTCATTAGTTACAGTGGGCCCTGGGCAGTATATCATTATTTACAGTGGCCTTGGGGAGGTAGCATCATTTACAGTGGCCACTGGATCGTATTTCATTAGTTACAGTGGTCCCTGGGCAGTACTTCATTAGTTGCAGTGGTCCCTGGGAAGTATTTCATTAGTTACAGTGGTCCCTGGGCAGTATGTCATTATTTACTGTGGTCCCTGGGTAGTATATCATTATTTACAGTGTCCCTGGGTAGTATATCATTATTTACAGCGATCCCTGGGTAGAATATCATTATTTACAGTGGTCCCTGGGTAGTATTTCATTATTTACAGTGGCCACTGGGTAGAATATCATTATTTACTGTGGTCCCTGGGCAGTATATCATTATTTACAGTGATCCCTGGGGAGATTATTATCATTTGCAGTGATCCTTTGTTAGTATAGCATTTTTTACACGGGTCCCTGAGTAGTATCTCATTATTTACTGTGGGCCCTTGGAAGCATATCGTTATTTACGGTCTTCCCTGTGTAGTATATCATTATGCACAGTGGTCCCTGGGGAGAATAACATTATATACAGTGGTCCCTAGTTAGTAAATCATTATTTATACTTGTCCCTGGGTAGTATATCATTATTTACAGGGGCCTTGGGTAGTTATCATCATTTACAGTTTTCACTGGATACTATTTCATTAGTGACAGTGGTCCCTGTGTAGTATATCATTATTTACAGTGGTCCCTGGGTAGTATACCATTATTTATAGTGGCCTTGGATAGGTATCATCAATTGCAGTGGTGATTGGGTAGTATTTCATTAGTGACAGTGGTTCCCGGGTAATATGTCCATATTTACTGTGATCCCTGGGCAGTATATCATTATTTACTGTGGTTCGTGTGTAGTATATCATTATTTACAGTGGTCCCTGGGCAGTATATCATTATTTACAGTGGTCCCTGGGTAACATATCATTATTTACAGTGGTCTCTGGGTAGTATATCATTATTTCCGTGGGCCCTGGGCAGTATTTCATTATTTACAGTGGGCCCTGGGGAGTATATCATTATTTACAGTGGGCCCTGGGCAGTATATCATTATTTACAGTGGTTCCTGGGTAGTATATCATTATTTACAGTGGGCCCCGGGCAGGTTATCATTATTTACAGTACGAAGTCTTACAACAGCAGTTTAAAGTCCAACAGGTTTGTTTTGATGTCACTAGCTTTCGGAGCGCTGCTCCTTCCTCAGGTGAATGAAGAGGTATGTTCCAGAAACACATATATAGCCAGATTCAAAGATGCCTGATTCATTCACCTGAGGAAGTAGCAGTGCTCCGAAAGCTAGTGACATCGAAACAAACCTGTTGGACTTTAACCTGGTGTTGTAAGACTTCGTACTGTGCTCACCCCAGTCCAACGCCGGCATCTCCACATCATTATTTACAGTGGTCCCTGGGTAGTATATCATTATTTACAGTGGTCCCTGGATGGTATATCATTATTTACAGTGGATCTTGGTTAGAATATCATTATTTACAGTGTTCTTTGGGTAGAATATCATTACATTCAGCGGGACCTGGGTGGTAAATCATTATTTACAGTGGTCCCTGCGTAGTTTATCATTATGTACTGTGGTCCCTGTGTAGTATATCATTATTTACACTGGTCAGTGGGTTGTATACCATTATTTTCAGTGGTTCTTGGATAGGTATCATCATTTACAGTGGTGATTGGGTAGTATTTCATTAGTGACAGTGGTTCCCGGGTAATATGTCCATATTTACAGTGGTCCCTGGGCAGTATATCATTATTTCCAGTGGTCCCTGTGTAGTATGCCATGATTTACAGTGGTTCCTGGGCAGTATATCATTATTTACAGTGGTTCCTGGGCAGTATATCATTATTTACAGTGTTCCCTGGGTAGTATATCATTATTTACAGTGGTTCCTGGGCAGTATATCATTATTTACAGTGGTCCTTGGCTAGTATATCATTATTTACAGTGGTTTCTGGGCAACAAATCATTATTTACAGTGGTCCCTGGGTAGTATATCATTATTTACAGTGGTCTCTGGGCAATGTACCTTATTTACAGTGGTCCCTGGGTTGAATATCATTATTTACAGTGGTCCCTGGGATGTTAATTATTATTTACAGTGTTACTTGGGGAGTATATTAATATTTACAGTGGTCCCTGGGTAGAATATCATTATTTACAGTAGTCCCTGGGTCGTATATCAATATTTACAGTGGTCCCTGGGTAGTATATCATTATTTACAGTAGTCCCTGGGTCGTATATCATTATTTACAGTGGTCCCTGGTTAGTATTTCATTATTTACAGTGTATCCAGGAGAGTATATCTTTATTTACAGTGGTCCCAGGGCGGTCTATCATTATTGACTGTGTTCCCAGGGTGGTATGTCATGATTTACAGTTGTCCCTGGACAGTATGTCATCAATTATAGTGTGCCCTGTGTAATGCATCTTTATTTACAGTGGTTTCTGGATAGTATTTCATTATTTCCAGTGTCCCTGGGCAATATATCAGGATTCACAGTGGTCTCTGAGTAGTATAGCATTATTTACAGTGGTCCCTGGGAAATATATCATTAATCACAGCGGTCCCTGGGTAGTATACCATAATTTACAGTGGTCCCTGGGTAGTATATCATTATTTACAGTGGTCCCTGGGATGTTAATTATTATTTACAGTGTTACTTGGGTAGTGTATTAATATTTACAGTGGTCCCTGGGTAGAATATCATTATTTACAGTAGTCCCTGGGTAGAATATCATTATGTACAGTGGTCCCTGGGGAGTATATCATTATTTACAGTGGTCCCTGGGATGTTAATTATTATTTACAGTGTTACTTGGGTAGTATATTAATATTTGCAGTGGTCCCTGGGGAGAATATCATTATTTACAGTAGTCCATGGGTAGAATATCATTATTTACAGTGGTCCCTGGGGAGTATATCATTATTTACAGGAGTCCCTGGGTAGTATCTCATTATTTACAGTGGTCCCTGGGGAGTATACCATTATTCATAGAGGTCCCTGGGTAGTATCTCATTATTTACAGTGGTCCCTGGGGAGTATATCATTATTTACATTGGTCCATGGGTAGTATATCATTATTTACAGTGGTCCCTGTGAAGTATGTCATTATTTACAGTGGTCCCTGGGTAGTATGTCATTATTTACAGTGGTCCCTGTCTAGAATATGATTATTTACAGTGGTCCCTGGGTAGTTTGTCATTATTTACAATGGACTCAGGATGGTGTATCATTGTTTACTGTGGTTCCTGTGCAGAATATCATTATTTACAGAGGTCGCTGGGTGGTATGTCATTATTTACAGTGCTCCCTGTGTAATATATCATTATTTACAGAGGTCGCTGGGTGGTATGTCATTATTTACAGTGCTCCCTGTGTAACATACCATTATTTACAGAGGTCGATGGGTGGTATGTCATTATTTACAGTGCTCCCTGTGTAATATATCATTATTTACAGAGGTCGCTGGGTGGTATGTCATTATTTACAGTGCTCCCTGTGTAACATACCATTATTTACAGTGGCCCCAGTGTAGTGTAGTATAATTTACAGTGGTCCCAGAGTGATGCATCATGATTTACAGTGGTCCCTGGACATTATGTCATCATTTATAGTGTGCCCTGTGTAGTACCTCTTAATTTCCAGTGGACTCTGGATAGTATTTCATAATTTACAGTAGTCCCTGGGTGGTTTATCTTTATTTACAGTGGTCCCTGGGTGGTTTATCATTATTTACAGTGGTTCCCGGGTGGTTTATCTTTATTTACAGTGGTCCCTGGGTGGTTTATCTTTATTTACAATGGTCCCTGGGTGGTTTAACTTTATTTACAGTGGTCCCTGGGTGGTTTATCTTTATTTACAGTGGTCCCCGGGTGGTTTATCTTTATTTACAGTGGTTCCCGGGAGGTTTATCTTTATTTACAGTGGTCCCCGGGTGGTTTGTCTTCATTTACAGTGGTCCCTGGGTGGTTTATCTTTATTTACAGTGGTCCCCGGGTGGTTTATCATTATTTACAGTGGTCCCCGGGTGGTTTGTCTTTATTTACAGTGGTCCCCGGGTGGTTTATCTTTATTTACAGTGGTCCCTGGGTGGTATATCATTATTTACAGTGGTCCCCTGGTGGTTTGTCTTTATTTACAATGGTCCCTGGGTGGTATATCTTTATTTGCAGTGGTCCCCGGGAGGTTTATCTTTATTTACAGTGGTCCCTGGGTGGTTTATCTTTATTTACAGTGGCCCCGGGAGGTTTATCTTTATTTACAGTGGTCCATGGGTGGTATATCATTATTTACAGTGGTCCCCGGGTGGTATATCATTATTTACAGTGGTCCCCGGGTGGTTTGTCTTTATTTACAATGGTCCCTGGGTGGTATATCTTTATTTACAGTGGTCCCTGGGTGGTATATCTTTATTTACAGTGGTCCCTGTGTGGTTTATCTTTATTAGCAGTTTTCCCCGGGAGGTTTATCTTTATTTACAGTGGTCCCCGGGTGGTTTGTCTTTATTTACAATGGTCCCCGGGTGGTTTGTCTTTATTTACAATGGTCCCTGGGTGGTATATCTTTATTTACAATGGTCCCTGGGTGGTATATCTTTATTTACAGTGGTCCCTGGGTGGTTTATCTTTATTTACAGTGGTCCCTGGGAGGTTTATCTTTATTTACAGTGTTCCCTGGGTGGTTTAACTTTATTTACAATGGTCCCTGGCTGGTTTATCTTTATTTACAGTGGTCCCTGGGTGGTATATCTTTATTTACAGTGGTCCCATGGTGGTTTATCTTTATTTACAGTGGTCTCTGGGTGGTTTATCTTTATTGACCTTAATCCCCGGTTGGTTTATCTTTATTTACAATGGTCCTGGGTGGTTTATCTTTATTTACAGTGGTCTCTGGGTGGTTTGTCTTTATTTACAGTGGTCCCCGGGTGGTTTATCTTTATTTACAGTGGACCCTGGGTGGTTTATCTTTATTTACAGGGTTCTCTGGGTGGTTTATCTTTATTTACAGTGGTCCCCGGGTAGTTTATCTTTATTTACAGTGGTCCCTGGGTGGTATATCTTTATTTACAATGGTCCCTGGGTGGTATATCTTTATTTACAGTGGTCCCTGGGTGGTTTATCTTTATTTACAGTGGTCCCTGGGAGGTTTATCTTTATTTACAGTGTTCCCTGGGTGGTTTAACTTTATTTATAGTGGTCCCTGGGTGGTTTATCTTTATTTACAGTGGTTCCCGGGTGGTTTATCTTTATTTAAAGTGGTCTCTGGGTGCTTTATCTTTATTTACAGTGGTCCCTGGGTTGTTTATCTTTATTTACAGTGGTTCCTGGGTGGTTTATCATTATTTACAGTGGTCCCCGGGTGGTTTGTCTTTATTTACAGTGGTCCCCGGGTGGTTTATCTTTATTTACAGTGGTCCCTGGGTGGTATATCATTATTTACAGTGGTCCCCGGGTGGTTTGTCTTAATTTACAATGGTCTCTGGGTGGTATATCTTTATTTACAGTAGTCCCTGGGTGGTTTATCTTTATTTACAGTGGTCCCCGGGTGATTTATCTTTATTTACAGTGGTCCCTGGGTGGTTTATCTTTATTTGCAGTGGTCCCCGGGTAGCTTATCTTTATTTACAGAGTTCCCTGGGTGGTTTAACTTTATTTACAATGGTCCCTGGCTGGTTTATCTTTATTTACAGTGGTCCCCTTGTGGTTTATCTTTATTTACAGTGGTCCCTGGGTGGTTTATCTTTATTTACAGAGGTCCCTGGGTGGTTTATCTTTATTTACAGTGTTCCCTGGCTGGTTTATCTTTATTTACAGTGGTCCCTGTGTGGTTTATCTTTATTTACAGTGGCCCCTGGGTGGTTTATCTTTATTTACAGTGGTCCCCGGATGGTTTATCTTTATTTACAGTGGTCCCTGGGTGGTATATCTTTATTTACAGAGGTCCCTGGGTAGTTTGTCTTTATTTACAGTGGTCTCTGGGTTGTTTATCTTTATTTACAGTGGTCCCTGGGTGGTTTATCTTTATTTACAGTGGTCCCCGGGTGGTTTATCTTTATTTACAGTGGTCCCTGTGTGGTTTATCTTCATTTACATTGGTCCCCGGGTGGTTTATCTTTATTTACAGTGGACCTGTGTGGTTTATCTTTATTTACAGTGGTCCCATGGTGGTTTATCTTTATTTACAGTGGTCTCTGGGTGGTTTATCTTTATTGACCTTAATCCCCGGTTGGTTTATCTTTATTTACAATGGTCCTGGGTGGTTTATCTTTATTTACAGTGGTCTCTGGGTGGTTTGTCTTTATTTACAGTGGTCCCCGGGTGGTTTATCTTTATTTACAGTGGACCCTGGGTGGTTTATCTTTATTTACAGGGTTCTCTGGGTGGTTTATCTTTATTTACAGTGGTCCCCGGGTAGTTTATCTTTATTTACAGTGGTCCCTGGGTGGTTTATCTTTATTTACAGTGGTTCCTGGGTGGTTTATCTTTATTTACAGTGGTCCCTGGGTGGTTTATCTTTATTTACAGTTGTCCCCGGGTGGTTTATCTTCATTTACTGTGGTCCCTGGGTGGTTTATATTTATTTACAGTGGTCCCTGGGTGGTTTATCTTTATTTACAGTGGTCCCTGGGTGGTTTATCTTTATTTACAGTGGTCCCGGGTGATTTCTCGTTATTTACAGTGGTCCCTGGGTGGTTAATCTTTATTTACAGTGGACCCTGGGTGGTTTATCTTTATTTACAGTGGTCCCTGGGTGGTTTATCTTTCTTTACAGTGGTCCCTGGGAGGTTTATCTTTATTTACAGTGGGCCCTGGGTGGTGTATCTTTATTTACAGTCGTCCCTGGGTGGTTTATCTTTATTTACAGTGGTTCCCGGGTGGATTATCTTTATTTACAGTGGTTCCCGGGTGGTTTATCTTTATTTACAGTGGTCCCTGAGTGGTTTATCTTTATTTACAGTGGTCCCTGGGTGGTTTATCTTTATTTGCAGTGGTCTCTGTGTGGTTTATCTTTATTTACAGTGGTTCCCGAGTGGTTTTTCGTTATTTACAGTTGTCCCTGGGTGGTTTATCTAAATTTACAGTGGTCCCTGGGAGGTTTATCTTTATTTACAGTGGTCCCTATGTGGTTTATCTTGATTTACAGTGGTCCACGCGTGGTTTATCTTTATTTACAGTGGTCTCTGGGTGGTTTATCTTTATTTACAGTGGTCCCCGGGTGGTTAATCTTTATTTACAGTGGTCCCTGGGTGGTTTATCTTTAATTACATTGGTTCCCGTGTTGTTTATCTTCATTTACATTGATCCCTGGGTGGTTTATCTTTATTTACAGTGGTCCCCGCGTGGTTTATTTTTATTTACAGTGGTCCCCGGATGGTTTATCTTTATTTACAGTGGTCACTGGGTGGATTATCTTTATTTACAGTGGTCTCTGGGGCGTTTATCTTTATTTACAGTGGTCTCTGGGTTGTTTATCTTTATTTACAGTGGTCCCTGTGTGGTTTATCTTTATTTACAGTGGTCCAAGAGTGGTTTAACTTTATTTACAGTGGTCTGTGGGTGGTTTATCTTTATTTACAGAGGTCCCCGGGTGGTTTATCTTTATTTACAGTGGTCCCTGGGTGGTTTATCTTTATTTACAGTGGTCCCCGGGAGGTTTATCTTTATTTACAGTGGTCCCTGGGTGGTTTATCTTTATTTACAGTGTCCCTGGGTGGTTTATCTTTATTTACAGTTGTCTCTGGGTGGTTTATCTTTATTTACAGTGGTCCCTGGGTGGTTTATCTTTATTTACAGTTGTCCCTGGGTGGTTTATCTTTATTTACAGTGGTCCCTGGGTGGTTTATCTTTATTTACAGTGGTCTCTGGGTGGTTTATCTTTATTTACAGTGGACCCTGGGAGGTTTATCTTTATTTACAGTGGTCCCTGGGTGGTTTATCTTTATTTACAGTGGTCCCTGGGAGGTTTATCTTTATTTACAGTGGTCCCTGGGGTGTGTATCTTTATTTACAGTTGTCCCTGGGTGGTTTATCTTTATTTTCAGTGGTCCCTGGGTGGTTTATCTTTATTTACAGTGGTCTCTGGGTTGTTAATCTTTATTTACAGTGGTCCCTGTGTGGTTTATCTTTATTTACAGTGGTCCCTATGTGGTTTATCTTGATTTACAGTGGTCCACGCGTGGTTTATCTTTATTTACAGTGGTCTCTGGGTGGTTTATCTTTATTTACAGTGGTCCCCGGGTGGTTAATCTTTATTTACAGTGGTCCCTGGGTGGTTTATCTTTAATTACAATGGTCCCCTGGTGGTTTATCTTTATTTACAGTGGTCCCTGGGTGGTTTATCTTTATTTACAGTGGTCCCTGGGTGGTTTATCTTTATTTACAGTGGTCTCTGTGGGGTTTATCTTTATTTACAGTGGTCCCTGGGTGGTTTATCTTTATTTACAGTGGTCCCTGGGTGGTTTATCTTTATTTAAAGTGGTCCCCGGGTGGTTTATCTTTATTTACAGTTGTCCCGGGGTGGTTTATCTTTATTTACAGTGGTCCCCGGGAGGTTTATCTTTATTTACAGTGGTCCCTGGGTGGTTTATCTTTATTTACAGTGTCCCTGGGTGGTTTATCTTTATTTACAGTGGTCTCTGGGTGGTTAATCTTTATTTACAGTGGACCCTGGGTGGTTTATCTTTATTTACAGTGGTCCCTGGGTGGTTTATCTTTCTTTACAGTGGTCCCTGGGAGGTTTATCTTTATTTACAGTGGTCCCTGGGGGGTGTATCTTTATTTACAGTCGTCCCTGGGTGGTTTATCTTTATTTACAGTGGTCCCTGGGTGGTTTATCTTTATTTACAGTGGTCTCTGGGTGGTTTATCTTTATTTACAGTGGACCCTGGGTGGTTTATCTTTATTTACAGTGTTCCCTGTGTGGTTTATCTTTATTTACAGTGGTCCCTTGGTGGTTTATCCTTATTTACAGTGGTCCCTGGGGGGTTTATCTTTTTTTACAGTGGTCCCTGGGTGGTTTATCTTTATTTACAGTGGTCCCTGGGTGGATTATCTTTATTTACAGTGGTTCCCGGGTGGATTATCTTTATTTACAGTGGTTCCCGGGTGGTTTATCTTTATTTACAGTGGTCCCTGAGTGGTTTATCTTTATTTACAGTGGTCCCTGGGTGGTTTATCTTTATTTGCAGTGGTCTCTGTGTGGTTTATCTTTATTTACAGTGGTTCCCGAGTGGTTTTTCGTTATTTACAGTTGTCCCTGGGTGGTTTATCTAAATTTACAGTGGTCCCTGGGAGGTTTATCTTTATTTACAGTGGTCCCTATGTGGTTTATCTTGATTTACAGTGGTCCACGCGTGGTTTATCTTTATTTACAGTGGTCTCTGGGTGGTTTATCTTTATTTACAGTGGTCCCCGGGTGGTTAATCTTTATTTACAGTGGTCCCTGGGTGGTTTATCTTTAATTACAATGGTCCCCGGGTGGTTTATCTTTATTTACAGTGGTCCCAGTGTGGTTTATCTTTATTTACAGTGGTCCCTGGGTGGTTTATCTTTATTTACAGTGGTCTCTGTGGGGTTTATCTTTATTTACAGTGGTCCCTGGGTGGTTTATCTTTATTTACAGTGGTCCCTGGGTGGTTTATCTTTATTTAAAGTGGTCCCCGGGTCGTTTATCTTTATTTACAGTTGTCCCGGGGTGGTTTATCTTTATTTACAGTGGTCCCCGGGAGGTTTATCTTTATTTACAGTGGTCCCTGGGTGGTTTATCTTTATTTACAGTGTCCCTGGGTGGTTTATCTTTATTTACAGTGGTCTCTGGGTGGTTAATCTTTATTTACAGTGGACCCTGGGTGGTTTATCTTTATTTACAGTGGTCCCTGGGTGGTTTATCTTTCTTTACAGTGGTCCCTGGGAGGTTTATCTTTATTTACAGTGGTCCCTGGGGGGTGTATCTTTATTTACAGTCGTCCCTGGGTGGTTTATCTTTATTTACAGTGGTCCCTGGGTGGTTTATCTTTATTTACAGTGGTCTCTGGGTGGTTTATCTTTATTTACAGTGGACCCTGGGTGGTTTATCTTTATTTACAGTGTTCCCTGTGTGGTTTATCTTTATTTACAGTGGTCCCTGGGTGGTTTATCCTTATTTACAGTGGTCCCTGGGGGGTTTATCTTTTTTTACAGTGGTCCCTGGGTGGTTTATCTTTATTTACAGTGGTCCCTGGGTGGATTATCTTTATTTACAGTGGTTCCCGGGTGGATTATCGTTATTTACAGTGGTTCCCGGGTGGTTTATCTTTATTTACAGTGGTCCCTGAGTGGTTTATCTTTATTTACAGTGGTCCCTGGGTGTTTTATCTTTATTTACAGTGGTCTCTGTGTGGTTTATCTTTATTTACAGTGGTTGCCGAGTGGTTTTTCGTTATTTACAGTTGTCCCTGGGTGGTTTATCTAAATTTACAGTGGTCCCTGGGAGGTTTATCTTTATTTACAGTGGTCCCTGGGAGTTTAACTTTATTTACAGTGGTCCCCGTGTGGTTTATCTTTATTTACAGTGGTCTCTGGGTGGTTTATCTTTATTTACATTGGTTCCCGTGTGGTTTATCTTAATTTACATTGATCCCTGGTGGTTTATCTTTATTTACAGTGGTCCCCGCGTGGTTTATCTTTATTTACAGTGGTCCCCGGATGGTTTATCTTTATTTACAGTGGTCACTGGGTGGTTTATCTTTATTTACAGTGGTCTCTGGGGCGTTTATCTTTATTTATAGTGGTCTCTGGGTTGTTTATCTTTATTTACAGTGGTCCCTGTGTGGTTTATCTTTATTTACAGTGGTCCACGAGTGGTTTAACTTTATTTACAGTGGTCTGTGGGTCGTTTATCTTTATTTACAGTGGTCCCCGGGTGGTTTATCTTTATTTACAGTGGTCCCTGGGTGGTTTATCTTTATTTACAGTGGTCACCGGGAGGTTTATCTTTATTTACAGTGGTCCCTGGGTGGTTTATCTTTATTTACAGTGTCCCTGGGTGGTTTATCTTTATTTACAGTTGTCTCTGGGTGGTTTATCTTTATTTACAGTGGTCCCTGGGTGGTTTATCTTTATTTACAGTTGTCCCTGGGTGGTTTTTCTTTATTTACAGTGGTCCCTGCGTGGTTTATCTTTATTTACAGTGGTCTCTGGGTGGTTTATCTTTATTTACAGTGGACCCTGGGTGGTTTATCTTTATTTACAGTGGTCCCTGGGTGGTTTATCTTTATTTACAGTGGTCCCTGTGAGGTTTATCTTTATTTACAGTGGTCCCTGGGGGGTGTATCTTTATTTACAGTTGTCCCTGGGTGGTTTATCTTTATTTACAGCGGTCCCTGGGTGGTTTATCTTTATTTACAGTGGTCCCTGTGAGGTTTATCTTTATTTACAGTGGTCCCTGGTGGGTGTATCTTTATTTACAGTTGTCCCTGGGTGGTTTATCTTTATTTACAGTGGTCTCTGGGTTGTTTATCTTCATTTTCAGTGGTCCCTGTGTGGTTTAACTTTATTTACAGTGGTCCCTGTGTGGTTTATCTTGATTTACAGTGGTCCACGCGTGGTTTATCTTTATTTACAGTGGTCTCTGGGTGGTGTATCTTTATTTACAGTGGTCCCCGGGTGGTTAATCTTTATTTACAGTGGTCCCTGGGTGGTTTATCTTTAATTACAATGGTCCCCGGGTGGTTTATCTTTATTTACAGTGGTCCCTGGCTGGTTTTTCTTTATTTACAGTGGTCCCTGGGTGGTTTATCTTTATTTACAGTGGTCTCTGTGGGGTTTATCTTTATTTACAGTGGTCCCTGGGTGGTTTATCTTTATTTACAGTGGTCCCTGGGTGGTTTATCTTTATTTACAGTGGTCTCTGGGTGGTTTATCTTTATTTACAGTGGACCCTGGGTGGTTTATCTTTATTTACAGTGGTCCCTGTGTGGTTTATCTTTATTTACAGTGGTCCCTGGGTGGTTTATCCTTATTTACAGTGGTCCCTGGGGGTTTATCTTTTTTTACAGTGGTCCCTGGGTGGTTTATCTTTATTTACAGTGGTCCCTGGGTGGATTATCTTTATTTACAGTGGTTCCCGGGTGGTTTATCTTTATTTACAGTGGTTCCCGGGTGGTTTATCTTTATTTACAGTGGTCCCTGAGTGGTTTATCTTTCTTTACAGTGGTCCCTGGGAGGTTTATCTTTATTTACAGTGGTCCCTGGGGGGTGTATCTTTATTTACAGTCGTCCCTGGGTGGTTTATCTTTATTTACAGTGGTCCCTGGGTGGTTTATCTTTATTTACAGTGGTCTCTGGGTGGTTTATCTTTATTTACAGTGGACCCTGGGTGGTTTATCTTTATTTACAGTGTTCCCTGTGTGGTTTATCTTTATTTACAGTGGTCCCTGGGTGGTTTATCCTTATTTACAGTGGTCCCTGGGGGGTTTATCTTTTTTTACAGTGGTCCCTGGGTGGTTTATCTTTATTTACAGTGGTCCCTGGGTGGATTATCTTTATTTACAGTGGTTCCCGGGTGGATTATCTTTATTTACAGTGGTTCCCGGGTGGTTTATCTTTATTTACAGTGGTCCCTGAGTGGTTTATCTTTATTTACAGTGGTCCCTGGGTGGTTTATCTTTATTTGCAGTGGTCTCTGTGTGGTTTATCTTTATTTACAGTGGTTCCCGAGTGGTTTTTCGTTATTTACAGTTGTCCCTGGGTGGTTTATCTAAATTTACAGTGGTCCCTGGGAGGTTTATCTTTATTTACAGTGGTCCCTATGTGGTTTATCTTGATTTACAGTGGTCCACGCGTGGTTTATCTTTATTTACAGTGGTCTCTGGGTGGTTTATCTTTATTTACAGTGGTCCCCGGGTGGTTAATCTTTATTTACAGTGGTCCCTGGGTGGTTTATCTTTAATTACAATGGTCCCCGGGTGGTTTATCTTTATTTACAGTGGTCCCTGGGTGGTTTATCTTTATTTACAGTGGTCCCTGGGTGGTTTATCTTTATTTACAGTGGTCTCTGTGGGGTTTATCTTTATTTACAGTGGTCCCTGGGTGGTTTATCTTTATTTACAGTGGTCCCTGGGTGGTTTATCTTTATTTAAAGTGGTCCCCGGGTCGTTTATCTTTATTTACAGTTGTCCCGGGGTGGTTTATCTTTATTTACAGTGGTCCCCGGGAGGTTTATCTTTATTTACAGTGGTCCCTGGGTGGTTTATCTTTATTTACAGTGTCCCTGGGTGGTTTATCTTTATTTACAGTGGTCTCTGGGTGGTTAATCTTTATTTACAGTGGACCCTGGGTGGTTTATCTTTATTTACAGTGGTCCCTGGGTGGTTTATCTTTCTTTACAGTGGTCCCTGGGAGGTTTATCTTTATTTACAGTGGTCCCTGGGGGGTGTATCTTTATTTACAGTCGTCCCTGGGTGGTTTATCTTTATTTACAGTGGTCCCTGGGTGGTTTATCTTTATTTACAGTGGTCTCTGGGTGGTTTATCTTTATTTACAGTGGACCCTGGGTGGTTTATCTTTATTTACAGTGTTCCCTGTGTGGTTTATCTTTATTTACAGTGGTCCCTGGGTGGTTTATCCTTATTTACAGTGGTCCCTGGGGGGTTTATCTTTTTTTACAGTGGTCCCTGGGTGGTTTATCTTTATTTACAGTGGTCCCTGGGTGGATTATCTTTATTTACAGTGGTTCCCGGGTGGATTATCTTTATTTACAGTGGTTCCCGGGTGGTTTATCTTTATTTACAGTGGTCCCTGAGTGGTTTATCTTTATTTACAGTGGTCCCTGGGTGGTTTATCTTTATTTACAGTGGTCTCTGTGTGGTTTATCTTTATTTACAGTGGTTGCCGAGTGGTTTTTCGTTATTTACAGTTGTCCCTGGGTGGTTTATCTAAATTTACAGTGGTCCCTGGGAGGTTTATCTTTATTTACAGTGGTCCCTGGGAGTTTAACTTTATTTACAGTGGTCCCCGTGTGGTTTATCTTTATTTACAGTGGTCTCTGGGTGGTTTATCTTTATTTACATTGGTTCCCGTGTGGTTTATCTTAATTTACATTGATCCCTGGTGGTTTATCTTTATTTACAGTGGTCCCCGCGTGGTTTATCTTTATTTACAGTGGTCCCCGGATGGTTTATCTTTATTTACAGTGGTCACTGGGTGGTTTATCTTTATTTACAGTGGTCTCTGGGGCGTTTATCTTTATTTATAGTGGTCTCTGGGTTGTTTATCTTTATTTACAGTGGTCCCTGTGTGGTTTATCTTTATTTACAGTGGTCCACGAGTGGTTTAACTTTATTTACAGTGGTCTGTGGGTCGTTTATCTTTATTTACAGTGGTCCCCGGGTGGTTTATCTTTATTTACAGTGGTCCCTGGGTGGTTTATCTTTATTTACAGTGGTCCCCGGGAGGTTTATCTTTATTTACAGTGGTCCCTGGGTGGTTTATCTTTATTTACAGTGTCCCTGGGTGGTTTATCTTTATTTACAGTTGTCTCTGGGTGGTTTATCTTTATTTACAGTGGTCCCTGGGTGGTTTATCTTTATTTACAGTTGTCCCTGGGTGGTTTTTCTTTATTTACAGTGGTCCCTGCGTGGTTTATCTTTATTTACAGTGGTCTCTGGGTGGTTTATCTTTATTTACAGTGGACCCTGGGTGGTTTATCTTTATTTACAGTGGTCCCTGGGTGGTTTATCTTTATTTACAGTGGTCCCTGTGAGGTTTATCTTTATTTACAGTGGTCCCTGGGGGGTGTATCTTTATTTACAGTTGTCCCTGGGTGGTTTATCTTTATTTACAGCGGTCCCTGGGTGGTTTATCTTTATTTACAGTGGTCCCTGTGAGGTTTATCTTTATTTACAGTGGTCCCTGGTGGGTGTATCTTTATTTACAGTTGTCCCTGGGTGGTTTATCTTTATTTACAGTGGTCTCTGGGTTGTTTATCTTCATTTTCAGTGGTCCCTGTGTGGTTTAACTTTATTTACAGTGGTCCCTGTGTGGTTTATCTTGATTTACAGTGGTCCACGCGTGGTTTATCTTTATTTACAGTGGTCTCTGGGTGGTGTATCTTTATTTACAGTGGTCCCCGGGTGGTTAATCTTTATTTACAGTGGTCCATGGGTGGTTTATCTTTAATTACAATGGTCCCCGGGTGGTTTATCTTTATTTACAGTGGTCCCTGGGTGGTTTTTCTTTATTTACAGTGGTCCCTGGGTGGTTTATCTTTATTTACAGTGGTCTCTGTGGGGTTTATCTTTATTTACAGTGGTCCCTGGGTGGTTTATCTTTATTTACAGTGGTCCCTGGGTGGTTTATCTTTATTTACAGTGGTCTCTGGGTGGTTTATCTTTATTTACAGTGGACCCTGGGTGGTTTATCTTTATTTACAGTGGTCCCTGTGTGGTTTATCTTTATTTACAGTGGTCCCTGGGTGGTTTATCCTTATTTACAGTGGTCCCTGGGGGGTTTATCTTTTTTTACAGTGGTCCCTGGGTGGTTTATCTTTATTTACAGTGGTCCCTGGGTGGATTATCTTTATTTACAGTGGTTCCCGGGTGGTTTATCTTTATTTACAGTGGTTCCCGGGTGGTTTATCTTTATTTACAGTGGTCCCTGAGTGGTTTATCTTTATTTACAGTGGTCCCTGGGTGGTTTATCTTTATTTACAGTTGTCTCTGAGTGGTTTGTCTTTATTTACAGTGGTCCCTGGGTGGTTTATCTTGATTTATAATTGTCTCTGGGTGGTTTATCTTTATTTACAGTGGTCCCTGGGTGGTTGATCTTTATTTACTGTGGTCCCTGGGTGGTTTATCTTTATTTACAGTGGTCCCTGGGTGGTTTTTCTTTATTTACAGTGGTCCCTGGGTGGTTTATCTTTTTTTACAGTGGTCCCTGGGTGGTTTATCTTTATTTACAGTGGTCCCCGGGTGGTTTATCTTTATTTACAGTGGTCCCCGGGTGGTTTATATTCATTTACAGTTTTTCCCGGGTGGTTTATCTTTATTTACAGTGGTCACTGGGTGGTTTATCTTTATTTACACTGGTCTCTGTTTGCTTTATCTTTATTTACAGTGGATCGCGGGGGTTTTTTCTTTATTTACAGTGGTTCCATTGTGGTTTATCTTTATTTACAGTGGTCTCAGGGTGGTTTATCTTTATTTACAGTGGTCCCAGTGTGGTTTATCTTTATTTACAGTGGTCTCTGGGTGGTTTATCTTTATTGACCGTGATCCCCGGGTGGTTTATCTTTATTTACAATGGTCCCTGGGTGGTTTATCTTTATTTACAGTGGTCTCTGAGTGGTTTGTCTTTCTTTACAGAGGTCCCCGGGTGGTTTACCTTTATTTCAGTGGACCCTGGGTGGTTTATCTTTATTTACAGGGGTCTCTGTGTGGTTTATCTTTATTTACAGTGGTCCCTGGGTGGTTTATCTTTATTTACAGTGGTCTCTGTGTGGTTTATCTTTATTTACAGTGGTTCCCGGGTGGTTTTTCGTTATTTACAGTTGTCCCTGGGTGGTTTATCTAAATTCACAGTGGTCCCTGGGTGGTTTATCTTTATTTACAGTGGTCCCTGGGTGGTTTATCTTTATTTACACTGGTCTCTAGGTGGTTTATCTTTATTTACAGTGGTCCCCAGGTAGTTTATCTTTATTTACAGTGGTCCCTGGGTGGTTTATCTTCATTTACAGTTGTCCCTGGGTGGTTTATCTTTATTTACTGTGGTCCCTGGGTGGTTTATATTTATTTAAAGTGGTCCCTGGGTGGTTTATCTTTATTTACAGTGGTCCCTGGGTGGTTTATCTTTATTTACAGTGGTCCCGGGTGATTTCTCGTTATTTACAGTGGTCCCTGGGAGGTTTATCTTTATTTACAGTGGTCCCTGGGAGTTTAACTTTATTTACAGTGGTCCCCGTGTGGTTTATCTTTATTTACAGTGGTCTCTGGGTGGTTTATCTTTATTTACAGTAGTCCCCGCGTGGTTTATCTTTATTTACAGTGGTCCCCGGATGGTTTATCTTTATTTTCAGTGGTCACTGGGTGGTTTATCTTTATTTACAGTGGTCTCTGGGGCGTTTATCTTTATTTACAGTGGTCTCTGGGTTGTTTATCTTTATTTACAGTGGTCCCTGTGTAGTTTATCTTTATTTACAGTGGTCCACGAGTGGTTTAACTTTATTTACAGTGGTCTGTGGGTCGTTTATCTTTATTTACAGTGGTCCCCGTGTGGTTTATCTTTATTTACAGTGGTCCCTGGGTGGTTTATCTTTATTTACAGTGGTCCCCGGGAGGTTTATCTTTATTTACAGTGGTCCCTGGGTGTTTTATTTTTATTTACAGTTGTCCCTGGGTGGTTTATCTTTATTTACAGTGGTCCCTGCGTGGTTTATCTTTATTTACAGTGGTCTCTGGGTGGTTTATCTTTATTTACAGTGGACCCTGGGTGGTTTATCTTTATTTACAGTGGTCCCTGGGTGGTTTATCTTTATTTACAGTTGTCCCTGGGAGGTTTATCTTTATTTACAGTGGTCCCTGGGGGGTGTATCTTTATTTACAGTTGTCCCTGGGTGGTTTATCTTTATTTACAGCGGTCCCTGGGTGGTTTATCGTTATTTACAGTGGTCTCTGGGTTGTTTATCTTTATTTACAGTGGTCCCTGTGTGGTTTATCTTTATTTACAGTGGTCCCTGTGTGGTTTATCTTGATTTACAGTGGTCCACGCGTGGTTTATCTTTATTTACAGTGGTCTCTGGGCGGTTTATCTTTATTTACAGTGGTCCCCGGGTGGTTAAGCTTTATTTACAGTGGTCCCTGTGTGGTTTATCTTTAATTACAATGGTCCCCGGGTGGTTTATCTTTATTTACAGTGGTCCCTGGGTGGTTTATCTTTATTTACAGTGGTCCCTGGGTGGTTTATCTTTATTTACAGTGGTCTCTGTGGGGTTTATCTTTATTTACAGTGGTCCCTGGGTGGTTTATCTTTATTTACAATGGTCCCTGGGTGGTTTATCTTTATTTACAGTGGTCCCAGTGTGGTTTATCTTTATTTACAGTGGTCTCTGGGTGGTTTATCTTTATTGACCGTGATCCCCGGGTGGTTTATCTTTATTTACAATGGTCCCTGGGTGGTTTATCTTTATTTACAGTGGTCTCTGGGTGGTTTGTCTTTCTTTACAGAGGTCCCCGGGTGGTTTATCTTTATTTACAGTGGACCCTGAGTGGTTTATCTTTATTTACAGGGGTCTCTGTGTGGTTTATCTTTATTTACAGTGGTCCCAAGGAAGTTTATCTTTATTAACAGTGGTCCCTGGGTGGTTTATCTTTATTTACAGTTGTCCCCGGGTGGTTTATCTTTATTTACTGTGGTCCCTGGGTGGTTTATATTTATTTACAGTGGTACCTGGGTGATTTATCTTTATTTACAGTGGTCCCTGGGTGGTTTATCTTTATTTACAGTGGTCCCGGGTGATTTCTCGTTATTTACAGTGGTCCCTGGGAGGTTTATCTTTATTTACAGTGGTCCCTGGGAGTTTAACTTTATTTACAGTGGTCCCCGGGTGGTTTATTTTATTTACAGTGGTCCCTGGGTGGTTTATCTTTATTTACAGTGGCCCCCGGGATGTTTATCTTTATTTACAGTGGACCCTGGGTGGTTTATCTTTATTTACAGTGGTCCCTCGGTGGTTTATCTTTATTTACAGTGGTCCCTGGGAGGTTTATCTTTATTTACAGTGGACCCTGGGGGGTATATCTTTATTTACAGTGGTCCCTGTGTGGTTTATCTTTATTTACAGTGGTCCCTGGGTGGATTATCTTGATTTACAGTGGTCCACGCGTGGTTTATCTTTATTTACAGTGGTCTCTGGGTGGTTTATCTTTATTTACAGTGGTCCCCGGGTGGTTTATCTTTATTTACAGTGGTCCCTGGGTGGTTTATCTTTAATTACAATGGGCCCCGGGTGGTTTATCTTTATTTACAGTGGTCCCTGGGTGGTTTATCTTTATTTACAGTGGTCCCTGGGTGGTTTAACTTTATTTACAGAGGTCTCTGTGGGGTTGATCTTTATTTACAGTGGTCCCTGGGTGGTTTATCTTTATTTAAAGTGGTCCCTGGGTGGTTTATCTTTATTTACAGTGGTCCCTGGGTGGTTTATCTTTATTTACAGTGGTCTCTGGGTGGTTTATCTTCATTTACAGTGGACCCTGGGTGGTTTATCTTTATTTACAGTGGTCCCTGTGTGGTTTATCTTTAGTTACAGTGGTCCCTGGGTGGTTTATCCTTTTTTACAGTGGTCCCTGGGGGGTTTATCTTTATTTACAGTGGTCCCTGGGTGGTTTATCTTTATTTACAGTGGTCCCTGGGTGGATTATCTTTATTTACAGTGGTACCCGGGTGGTTTATCATTATTTACAGTGGTTCCCGGGTGGTTTATCTTTATTTACAGTGGTCCCTGAGTGGTTTATCTTTATTTACAGTGGTCCCTGGGTGGTTTATCTTTATTTACAGTGGTCTCTGGGTGGTTTATCTTTATTTACAGTGGTTCCCGGGTGGTTTTTCGTTATTTACAGTTGTCGCTGGGTGGTTTATCTAAATTTACAGTGGTCCCTGGGTGGTTTATCTTTATTTACAGTGGTCCCTGAGTGGTTTATCTTTATTTACAGTGGTCTCCATGTGGTTTATCTTTATTTACAGTGGTATCTGGTTGGTTTATCTTTATTTACAGTGGATCCCGGGTGGTTTATCTTTATTTACAGTGGTTCCATTGTGGTTTATCTTTATTTACAGTGGTCTCAGGGTGGTTTATCTTTATTTACAGTGGTCTCTGGGTGGTTTATCTTTATTTACAGTGGTTCCCGGGTGATTTATCTTTATTTACAGTGATCCCCGGCTGGTTTATCTTTATTTACAGTGGTCCCTGGGTGGTTTATCTTTATTTACAGTTGTCTCTGGGTGGTTTATCTTTATTTACAGCGGTCCCTGGGTGGTTTATCTTTATTTACAGTCGTCCCTGAGTGGTTTATCTTTATTTACAGTGGTCCCTGGGTGGTTTATCTTTATTTACAGTGGTCGCTGGGTGGTTTATCTTTATTTACAGTGGTCCCCGGGTGATTTATCTTTATTTACAGAGGGCCCTGGGTGATTTATCTTTATTTACAGTGGTCCCTGAGTGGTTTATCTTTATTTACAGTGGTACCGGGTGATTTCTCGTTATTTACAGTGGTTCCTGGGAGGTTTGTCTTTATTTACAGTGGTCCCTGGGAGTTTATCTTTATTTACAGTGGTCCCCGGGTGGTTTATCTTTATTTACAGTGGTCTCTGGGTGGTTTATCTTTATTTACATTGGTTCCCGTCTGGTTTGTCTTCATTTACATTGATCCCTGGGTGGTTTATCTTTATTTACAGTGGTCCCCGCGTGGTTTATCTTTATTTACAGTGGTCCCCGGATGGTTTATCTTTATTTACAGTGGTCACTGGGTGGTTTATCTTTTTTACAGTGGTCTCTGGGGCGTTTATCTTTGTTTACAGTGGTCTCTGGGTTGTTTATCTTTATTTACAGTGGTCCCTGTGTGGTTTATCTTTATTTACAGTGGTCCACGAGTGGTTTAACTTTATTTACAGTGGTCCCCGGATGGTTTATCTTTATTTACAGTGGTCTCTGGGTGGTTTAACTTTATTTACAGTGGTCCCTGGGTGGTTTATCTTTATTTACAGTGGTCCCTGGGCTGTTTATCTTTATTTACAGTGGTCCCTCGGTGGTTTAACTTTATTTACAGTGGTCCCCGGATGGTTTATCTTTATTTACTGTGGTCTCTGGGTGGTTTAACTTTATTTACAGTGTTCTCTGGGTGGTTTATCTTTATTTCCAGTGGTACCCGGGTTGTTTATCATTATTTACACTGGTCACTTTATCTTTATTTACATTGGTTCCCGTCTGGTTTGTCTTCATTTACATTGATCCCTGGGTGGTTTATCTTTATTTACAGTGGTCCCTGAGGGGTGTATCTTTATTTACAGTTGTCCCTGGGTGGTTTATCTTTATTTACAGCGGTCCCTGGGTGGTTTATCTTTATTTACAGTGGTCTCTGGGTTGTTTATCTTTATTTACAGTGGACCCTGTGTGGTTTATCTTTATTTACAGTGGTCCCTGTGTGGTTTATCTTGATTTACAGTGGTCCACGCGTGGTTTATCTTTATTTACAGTGGTCTCTGGGTGGTTTATCTTTATTTACAGTGGTCCCTGGGTGGTTTATCTTTATTTACAGTGGTCCCTGGGTGGTTTATCTTTATTTACAGTGGTCCCCGGGTGGTTTATCTTTATTTACAGTGGTCCCTGGGTGGTTTATCTTTATTTACAGTGGTCCCTGGGTGGTTAATCTTTATTTACAGTGGTCCCTGGGTGGTTTATCTTTAATTACAATGGTCCCCGGGTGGTTTATCTTTATTTACAGTGGTCCCTGGGTGGTTTATCTTTATTTACAGTGGTCCCTGGGTGGTTTATCTTTATTTACAGTGGTCTCTGTGGGGTTTATCTTTATTTACAGTGGTCCCTGGGTGGTTTATCTTTATTTACAATGGTCCCTGGGTGGTTTATCTTTATTTACAGTGGTCCCAGTGTGGTTTATCTTTATTTACAGTGGTCTCTGGGTGGTTTATCTTTATTGACCGTGATCCCCGGGTGGTTTATCTTTATTTACAATGGTCCCTGGGTGGTTTATCTTTATTTACAGTGGTCTCTGGGTGGTTTGTCTTTCTTTACAGAGGTCCCCGGGTGGTTTATCTTTATTTACAGTGGACCCTGAGTGGTTTATCTTTATTTACAGGGGTCTCTGTGTGGTTTATCTTTATTTACAGTGGTCCCAAGGAAGTTTATCTTTATTTACAGTGGTCCCTGGGTGGTTTATCTTTATTTACAGTTGTCCCCGGGTGGTTTATCTTTATTTACTGTGGTCCCTGGGTGGTTTATATTTATTTACAGTGGTCCCTGGGTGATTTATCTTTATTTACAGTGGTCCCTGGGTGGTTTATCTTTATTTACAGTGGTCCCGGGTGATTTCTCGTTATTTACAGTGGTCCCTGGGAGGTTTATCTTTATTTACAGTGGTCCCTGGGAGTTTAACTTTATTTACAGTGGTCCCCGGGTGGTTTATTTTATTTACAGTGGTCCCTGGGTGGTTTATCTTTATTTACAGTGGCCCCCGGGATGTTTATCTTTATTTACAGTGGACCCTGGGTGGTTTATCTTTATTTACAGTGGTCCCTGGGTGGTTTATCTTTATTTACAGTGGTCCCTGGGAGGTTTATCTTTATTTACAGTGGACCCTGGGGGGTATATCTTTATTTACAGTGGTCCCTGTGTGGTTTATCTTTATTTACAGTGGTCCCTGGGTGGATTATCTTGATTTACAGTGGTCCACGCGTGGTTTATCTTTATTTACAGTGGTCTCTGGGTGGTTTATCTTTATTTACAGTGGTCCCCGGGTGGTTTATCTTTATTTACAGTGGTCCCTGGGTGGTTTATCTTTAATTACAATGGGCCCCGGGTGGTTTATCTTTATTTACAGTGGTCCCTGGGTGGTTTATCTTTATTTACAGTGGTCCCTGGGTGGTTTAACTTTATTTACAGTGGTCTCTGTGGGGTTTATCTTTATTTACAGTGGTCCCTGGGTGGTTTATCTTTATTTAAAGTGGTCCCTGGGTGGTTTATCTTTATTTACAGTGGTCCCTGGGTGGTTTATCTTTATTTACAGTGGTCTCTGGGTGGTTTATCTTCATTTACAGTGGACCCTGGGTGGTTTATCTTTATTTACAGTGGTCCCTGTGTGGTTTATCTTTAGTTACAGTGGTCCCTGGGTGGTTTATCCTTTTTTACAGTGGTCCCTGGAGGGTTTATCTTTATTTACAGTGGTCCCTGGGTGGTTTATCTTTATTTACAGTGGTCCCTGGGTGGATTATCTTTATTTACAGTGGTACCCGGGTGGTTTATCATTATTTACAGTGGTTCCCGGGTGGTTTATCTTTATTTACAGTGGTCCCTGAGTGGTTTATCTTTATTTACAGTGGTCCCTGGGTGGTTTATCTTTATTTACAGTGGTCTCTGGGTGGTTTATCTTTATTTACAGTGGTTCCCGGGTGGTTTTTCTTTATTTACAGTTGTCGCTGGGTGGTTTATCTAAATTTACAGTGGTCCCTGGGTGGTTTTTCTTTATTTACAGTGGTCCCTGAGTGGTTTATCTTTATTTACAGTGGTCTCCATGTGGTTTATCTTTATTTACAGTGGTCCCTGGGCTGTTTATCTTTATTTACAGTTGTTCCATTGTGGTTTATCTTTATTTACAGTGGTCTCAGGGTGGTTTATCTTTATTTACAGTGGTCTCTGGTTGGTTTATCTTTATTTACATTGATCCCGGGTGGTTTATCTTTATTTACAGTGGTTCCATTGTGGTTTATCTTTATTTACAGTGGTCTCTGGGTTGTTTATCTTTATTTATAGTGGTTCCCGGGTGATTTATCTTTATTTACAGTGATCCCCGGCTGGTTTATCTTTATTTACAGTGGTCCCTGGGTGGTTTATCTTTATTTACAGTGTTCTCTGGGTGGTTTATCTTTATTTCCAGTGGTACCCGGGTTGTTTATCATTATTTACACTGGTCACTTTATCTTTATTTACATTGGTTCCCGTCTGGTTTGTCTTCATTTACATTGATCCCTCGGTGGTTTATCTTTATTTACAGTGGTCCCTGGGGGGTGTATCTTTATTTACAGTTGTCCCTGGGTGGTTTATCTTTATTTACAGCGGTCCCTGGGTGGTTTATCTTTATTTACAGTGGTCTCTGGGTTGTTTATCTTTATTTACAGTGGACCCTGTGTGGTTTATCTTTATTTACAGTGGTCCCTGTGTGGTTTATCTTGATTTACAGTGGTCCACGCGTGGTTTATCTTTATTTACAGTGGTCTCTGGGTGGTTTATCTTTATTTACAGTGGTCCCTGGGTGGTTTATCTTTATTTACAGTGGTCCCTGGGTGGTTTATCTTTATTTACAGTGGTCCCCGGTTGGTTTATCTTTATTTACAGTGGTCCCTGGGTGGTTTATCTTTATTTACAGTGGTCCCTGGGTGGTTAATCTTTATTTACAGTGGTCCCTGGGTGGTTTATCTTTAATTACAATGGTCCCCGGGTGGTTTATCTTTATTTACAGTGGTCCCTGGGTGGTTTATCTTTATTTACAGTGGTCCCTGGGTGGTTTATCTTTATTTACAGTGGTCTCTGTGGGGTTTATCTTTATTTACAGTGGTCCCTGGGTGGTTTATCTTTATTTACAATGGTCCCTGGGTGGTTTATCTTTATTTACATTGGTCCCAGTGTGGTTTATCTTTATTTACAGAGGTCCCCGGGTGGTTTATCTTTATTTACAGTGGACCCTGAGTGGTTTATCTTTATTTACAGGGGTCTCTGTGTGGTTTATCTTTATTTACAGTGGTCCCAAGGAAGTTTATCTTTATTTACAGTGGTCCCTGGGTGGTTTATCTTTATTTACAGTTGTCCCCGGGTGGTTTATCTTTATTTACTGTGGTCCCTGGGTGGTTTATATTTATTTACAGTGGTCCCTGGGTGATTTATCTTTATTTACAGTGGTCCCTGGGTGGTTTATCTTTATTTACAGTGGTCCCGGGTGATTTCTCGTTATTTACAGTGGTCCCTGGGAGGTTTATCTTTATTTACAGTGGTCCCTGGGAGTTTAACTTTATTTACAGTGGTCCCCGGGTGGTTTATTTTATTTACAGTGGTCCCTGGGTGGTTTATCTTTATTTACAGTGGCCCCCGGGATGTTTATCTTTATTTACAGTGGACCCTGGGTGGTTTATCTTTATTTACAGTGGTCCCTGGGTGGTTTAACTTTATTTACAGTGGTCCCTGGGAGGTTTATCTTTATTTACAGTGGACCCTGGGGGGTATATCTTTATTTACAGTGGTCCCTGTGTGGTTTATCTTTATTTACAGTGGTCCCTGGGTGGATTATCTTGATTTACAGTGGTCCACGCGTGGTTTATCTTTATTTACAGTGGTCTCTGGGTGGTTTATCTTTATTTACAGTGGTCCCCGGGTGGTTTATCTTTATTTACAGTGGTCCCTGGGTGGTTTATCTTTATTTACAATGGTCCCTGGGTGGTTTATCTTTATTTACAGTGGTCTCTGGGTGGTTTGTCTTTCTTTACAGAGGTCCCCGGGTGGTTTATTTTTATTTACAGTGGACCCTGAGTGGTTTATCTTTATTTACAGGGGTCTCTGTGTGGTTTATCTTTATTTACAGTGGTCCCAAGGAAGTTTATCTTTATTTACAGTGGTCCCTGGGTGGTTTATCTTTATTTACAGTTGTCCCCGGGTGGTTTATCTTTATTTACTGTGGTCCCTGGGTGGTTTATATTTATTTACAGTGGTCCCCGGGTGATTTATCTTTATTTACAGTGGTCCCCGGGTGGTTTATTTTATTTACAGTGGTCCCTGGGTGGTTTATCTTTATTTACAGTGGCCCCCGGGATGTTTATCTTTATTTACAGTGGACCCTGGGTGGTTTATCTTTATTTACAGTGGTCCCTGGGTGGTTTAACTTTATTTACAGTGGTCCCTGGGAGGTTTATCTTTATTTACAGTGGACCCTGGGGGGTATATCTTTATTTACAGTGGTCCCTGTGTGGTTTATCTTTATTTACAGTGGTCCCTGGGTGGATTATCTTGATTTACAGTGGTCCACGCGTGGTTTATCTTTATTTACAGTGGTCTCTGGGTGGTTTATCTTTATTTACAGTGGTCCCCGGGTGGTTTATCTTTATTTACAGTGGTCCCTGGGTGGTTTATCTTTATTTACAATGGTCCCTGGGTGGTTTATCTTTATTTACAGTGGTCTCTGGGTGGTTTGTCTTTCTTTACAGAGGTCCCCGGGTGGTTTATTTTTATTTACAGTGGACCCTGAGTGGTTTATCTTTATTTACAGGGGTCTCTGTGTGGTTTATCTTTATTTACAGTGGTCCCAAGGAAGTTTATCTTTATTTACAGTGGTCCCTGGGTGGTTTATCTTTATTTACAGTTGTCCCCGGGTGGTTTATCTTTATTTACTGTGGTCCCTGGGTGGTTTATATTTATTTACAGTGGTCCCCGGGTGATTTATCTTTATTTACAGTGGTCCCTGGGTGGTTTATCTTTATTTACAGTGGTCCCGGGTGATTTCTCGTTATTTACAGTGGTCCCTGGGAGGTTTATCTTTATTTACAGTGGTCCCTGGGAGTTTAACTTTATTTACAGTGGTCCCCGGGTGGTTTATTTTATTTACAGTGGTCCCTGGGTGGTTTATCTTTATTTACAGTGGCCCCCGGGATGTTTATCTTTATTTACAGTGGACCCTGGGTGGTTTATCTTTATTTACAGTGGTCCCTGGGTGGTTTATCTTTATTTACAGTGGTCCCTGGGAGGTTTATCTTTATTTACAGTGGACCCTGGGGGGTATATCTTTATTTACAGTGGTCCCTGTGTGGTTTATCTTTATTTACAGTGGTCCCTGGGTGGATTATCTTGATTTACAGTGGTCCACGCGTGGTTTATCTTTATTTACAGTGGTCTCTGGGTGGTTTATCTTTATTTACAGTGGTCCCCGGGTGGTTTATCTTTATTTACAGTGGTCCCTGGGTGGTTTATCTTTAATTACAATGGGCCCCGGGTGGTTTATCTTTATTTACAGTGGTCCCTGGGTGGTTTATCTTTATTTACAGTGGTCCCTGGGTGGTTTAACTTTATTTACAGTGGTCTCTGTGGGGTTTATCTTTATTTACAGTGGTCCCTGGGTGGTTTATCTTTATTTAAAGTGGTCCCTGGGTGGTTTATCTTTAATTACAGTGGTCCCTGGGTGGTTTATCTTTATTTACAGTGGTCTCTGGGTGGTTTATCTTCATTTACAGTGGACCCTGGGTGGTTTATCTTTATTTACAGTGGTCCCTGTGTGGTTTATCTTTAGTTACAGTGGTCCCTGGGTGGTTTATCCTTTTTTACAGTGGTCCCTGGGGGGTTTATCTTTATTTACAGTGGTCCCTGGGTGGTTTATCTTTATTTACAGTGGTCCCTGGGTGGATTATCTTTATTTACAGTGGTACCCGGGTGGTTTATCATTATTTACAGTGGTTCCCGGGTGGTTTATCTTTATTTACAGTGGTCCCTGAGTGGTTTATCTTTATTTACAGTGGTCCCTGGGTGGTTTATCTTTATTTACAGTGGTCTCTGGGTGGTTTATCTTTATTTACAGTGGTTCCCGGGTGGTTTTTCTTTATTTACAGTTGTCGCTGGGTGGTTTATCTAAATTTACAGTGGTCCCTGGGTGGTTTATCTTTATTTACAGTGGTAACTGAGTGGTTTATCTTTATTTACAGTGGTCTCCATGTGGTTTATCTTTATTTACAGTGGTCCCTGGGCTGTTTATCTTTATTTACAGTTGTTCCATTGTGGTTTATCTTTATTTACAGTGGTCTCAGGTTGGTTTATCTTTATTTACAGTGGTCTCTGGTTGGTTTATCTTTATTTACAGTGGATCCCGGGTGGTTTATCTTTATTTACAGTGGTTCCATTGTGGTTTATCTTTATTTACAGTGGTCTCTGGGTTGTTTATCTTTATTTACAGTGGTTCCCGGGTGATTTATCTTTATTTACAGTGATCCCCGGCTGGTTTATCTTTATTTACAGTGGTCCCTGGGTGGTTTATCTTTATTTACAGTTGTCTCTGGGTGGTTTATCTTTATTTACAGCGGTCCCTGGGTGGTTTATCTTTATTTACAGTCGTCCCTGAGTGGTTTATCGTTATTTACAGTGGTCCCTGGGTGGTTTATCTTTACTTACAGTGGTCGCTGGGTGGTTTATCTTTATTTACAGTGGTCCCCGGGTGATTTATCTTTATTTACAGAGGGCCCTGGGTGATTTACCTTTATTTACAGTGGTCCCTGGGTGGTTTATCTTTATTTACAGTGGTCCCGGGTGATTTCTCGTTATTTACAGTGGTCCCTGGGAGGTTTCTCTTTATTTACAGTGGTCCCTGGGAGTTTATCTTTATTTACAGTGGTCCCCGGGTGGTTTATCTTTATTTACAGTGGTCTCTGGGTGGTTTATCTTTATTTACAGTGGTCCCCGCGTGGTTTATCTTTATTTACAGTGGTCCCCGGATGGTTTATCTTTATTTACAGTGGTCACTGGGTGGTTTATCTTTTTTACAGTGGTCTCTGGGGCGTTTATCTTTGTTTACAGTGGTCTCTGGGTTGTTTATCTTTATTTACAGTGGTCCCTGTGTGGTTTATCTTTATTTACAGTGGTCCACGAGTGGTTTAACTTTATTTACAGTGGTCCCCGGATGGTTTATCTTTATTTACAGTGGTCCCTGGGTGGTTTATCTTTATTTCCAGTGGTACCCGGGTTGTTTATCATTATTTACACTGGTCACTTTATCTTTATTTACATTGGTTCCCGTCTGGTTTGTCTTCATTTACATTGATCCCTGTGTGGTTTATCTTAATTTACAGTGGTCCCCGCGTGGTTTATCTTTATTTACAGTGGTCCCCGGATGGTTTATCTTTATTTACAGTGGTCACTGGGTGGTTTATCTTTATTTACAGTGGTCTCTGGGGCGTTTATCTTTATTTACAGTGGTCTCTGGGTTGTTTATCTTTATTTACAGTGGTCCCTGTGTGGTTTATCTTTATTTACAGTGGTCCACGAGTGGTTTAACTATATTTACAGTGGTCTGTGGGTCGTTTATCTTTATTTACAGTGTTCCCCGGGTGGTTTATCTTTATTTACAGTGGTCTCTGAGTGGTTTATCTTTATTTACAGTGGTCCTCGCGTGGTTTATCTTAATTTACAGTGGTCCCCGAATGGTTTATCTTTATTTACAGTGGTCCCTGGGTGGTTTATCTTTATTTCCAGTGGTACCCGGGTTGTTTATCATTATTTACACTGGTCCCTGGGTGGTTTATCTTTATTTTCAGTGGTCTCTGGGTAGTTTATGTTTATTTACAGTGGTCCCCGGGTGGTTTATCTTTATTTACAGTTGTCCCTGGGTGGTGTATCTTTATTTACAGTGGTCCCTGGGTGGTTTATCTTTATTTACAGTGGTCGCTGGGTGGTTTATCTTTATTTACAGTGGTCCACGCGTGGTTTAACTTTATTTACAGTGGTCTCTGGGTGGTTTATCTTTATTTACAGTGGTCCCCAGATGGTTTATCTTTATTTACAGTGGTCCCTGGGTGGTTTATCTTTATTTACAGTGGTCCCCGGGAGGTTTATCTTTATTTACAGTGGTCCCTGGGTGATTTATCTTTATTTTCAGTGGCCCCTGGGTGGTTTATCTTTATTTACAGTGGGCTCTGTGTGGGTTAACTTTATTTACAGTGGTCCCTGGGTGGTTTATCTTAATTTACAGTGGTCCCTGGGTGGTTTATCTTTATTTACAGTTGTCCCCGGGTGGTTTGTCTTTATTTACTGCGGTCCCTGGGTGGTTTATATTTATTTACAGTGGTCCCTGGGTGATTTATCTTTATTTACAGTGGTCCCTGGGTGGTTTATCTTTATTTACAGTGGTCCCGGGTGATTTCTCGTTATTTACAGTGGTCCCTGGGAGGTTTATCTTTATTTACAGTGGTCCCTGGGAGTTTAACTTTATTTACAGTGGTCCCCGGGTGGTTTATCTTTATTTACAGTGGTCCCTGGGTGGTTTATCTTTATTTACAGTGGCCCCCGGGATGTTTATCTTTATTTACAGTGGTCCCTGGGTGGTTTATCTTTATTTACAGTGCCCCTGGGTGGTTTATCTTTATTTACAGTTGTCTGTGGCTGGTTTATCTTTATTTACAGTGGTCCCTGGGTGGTTTATCTTTATTTACAGTTGTCCCTGGGTTGTTTATCTTTATTTACAGTGGTCCCTGGGTGATTTATCTTTATTAGCAGTGGTCTCTGGGTGGTTTATATTTATTTACAGTGGACCCTGGGTGGTTTATCTTTATTTACAGTTGTCCCTGGGTGGTTTATCTTTATTTACAGTGGTCCCTGGGAGGTTTATCTTTATTTACAGTGGTCCCTGGGGGGTATATCTTTATTTACAGTGGTCCCTGTGTGGTTTATCTTTATTTACAGTGGTCCCTGGGTGGTTTATCTTGATTTACAGTGGTCCACGCGTGGTTTATCTTTATTTACAGTGGTCTCTGGGTGGTTTATCTTTATTTACAGTGGTCCCCGGGTGGTTTATCTTTATTTACAGTGGTCCCTGGGTGGTTTATCTTTAATTACAATGGTCCCCGGGTGGTTTATCTTTATTTACAGTGGTCCCTGGGTGGTTTATCTTTATTTACAGTGGTCCCTGGGTGGTTTAACTTTATTTACAGTGGTCTCTGTGGTGTTTATCTTTATTTACAGTGGTCCCTGGGTGGTTTATCTTTATTTAAAGTGGTCCCTGGGTGGTTTATCTTTATTTACAGTGGTCCCTGGGTGGTTTATCCTTATTTACAGTGATCTCTGGGTGGTTTATCTTTATTTACAGTGCACCCTGGGTGGTTTATCTTTATTTACAGTGGTCCCTGTGTGGTTTATCTTTAGTTACAGTGGTCCCTGGGTGGTTTATCCTTTTTTAAAGTGGTCCCTGGGGGGTTTATCTTTATTTACAGTGGTCCCTGGGTGGTTTATCTTTATTTACAGTGGTCCCTGGGTGGATTATCTTTATTTACAGTGGTTCCCGGGTGGTTTATCTTTATTTACAGTGGTTCCCGGGTGGTTTATCTTTATTTATAGTGGTCCCTGAGTGGTTTATCTTTATTTACAGTGGTCCCTGGGTGGTTTATCTTTATTTACAGTGGTCTCTGGGTGGTTTATCTTTATTTACAGTGGTTCCCGGGTGGTTTTTCTTTATTTACAGTTGTCCCTGGGTGGTTTATCTAAATTTACAGTGGTCCCTGGGAGGTTTATCTTTATTTACAGTGGTCCCTGAGTGGTTTATCTTTATTTACAGTGGTCCCTGAGTGGTTTATCTTTATTTACAGTGGTTTCTAGGTGGTTTATCTTTATTTACAGTGGTTCCCGGGTGGTTTATCTTTATTTACAGTGGATCCCGGGTTGTTTATCTTTATTTACATTGGTTCCATTGTGGTTTATCTTTATTTACAGTGGTCTCAGGGTGGTTTATCTTTATTTACAGTGGTCTCTGGTTGGTTTATCTTTATTTACAGTGGATCCCGGGCGGTTTATCTTAATTTACAGTGGTTCCATTGTGGTTTATCTTTATTTACAGTGGTCTCAGGGTGGTTTATCTTTATTTACAGTGGTCTCTGGGTGATTTATCTTTATTTACAGTTGTCCCTGGGTGATTTATCTTTATTTACAGTGATCCCCGGCTGGTTTATCTTTATTTACAGTGGTCCCTGGGTGGTTTATCTTTATTTACAGTGGTCCCCGGGTGATTTATCTTTATTTACAGAGGGCCCTGGGTGATTTATCTTTATTTACAGTGGTCCCTGGGTGGTTTGTCTTTATTTACAGTGGTCCCTGGGAGTTTAACTTTATTTACAGTGGTCCCCGGGTGGTTTATCTTTATTTACAGTGGTCTCTGGGTGGTTTATCTTTATTTACATTGGTTCCCGTCTGGTTTGTCTTCATTTACATTGATCCCTGGGTGGTTTATCTTTATTTACAGTGGTCCCCGCGTGGTTTATCTTTATTTACAGTGGTCCCCGGATGGTTTATCTTTATTTAGAGTGGTCACTGGTTGGTTTATCTTTATTTACAGTGGTCTCTGGGGCGTTTATCTTTATTTACAGTGGTCTCTGGGTTGTTTATCTTTATTTACAGTGGTCCCTGTGTGGTTTATCTTTATTTACAGTGGTCCACGAGTGGTTTAACTTTATTTACAGTGGTCTGTGGGTCGTTTATCTTTATTTACAGTGTTCCCCGGGTGGTTTATCTTTATTTACAGTGGTCTCTGGGTGGTTTATCTTTATTTACAGTGGTCCCCGCGTGGTTTATCTTAATTTACAGTGGTCCCCGGGTGGTTTATCTTTATTTACAGTGGTCCCCGGGTGGTTTATCTCTATTTACAGTGGTCCCTGGGTGGATTATCTTTATTTACAGTGGTCTCTGTGTGGTGTATCTTTATTTACAGTGGTACCCGGGTTGTTTATCATTATTTACACTGGTCCCTGGGTGGTTTATCTTTATTTACAGTGGTTCTCTGGGTGGTTTATCTTTATTTACAGTGGTACCCGGGTTGTTTATCATTATTTACACTGGTCCCTGGGTGGTTTATCTTTATTTACAGTGGTCTCTGGGTAGTTTATGTTTATTTACAGTGGTCCCCGGGTGGTTTATCTTTATTTACAGTTGTCCCTGGGTGGTGTATCTTTATTTACAGTGGTTCCCGGGTGGTTTATCTTTATTTACAGTGGTCCCTGGGTGGTTTATCTTCAGTTACAGTGGTCCACGCGTGGTTTAACTTTATTTACAGTGGTCTCTGGGTGGTTTATCTTTATTTACAGTGGTCCCCAGGTGGTTTATCTTTATTTACAGTGGTCCCTGGGTGGTTTATCTTTATTTACAGTGGTCCCCGGGAGGTTTATCTTTATTTACAGTGGTCCCTGGGTGATTTATCTTTATTTACAGTTGTCCCTGGGTGGTTTATCTTTATTTACAGTGGTCTTTGGGTGGTTTATCTTTATTTACAGTGGTCCCTGGGTGGTTTTTCTTTATTTACAGTTGTCCCTGGGTGGTTTATCTTTATTTACAGTGGTCTTTGGGTGGTTTATCTTTATTTACAGTGGACCATGGGTGGTTTATCTTTATTTACAGTGGTCCCTGGGTGGTTTATCTTTATTTACAGTGGACCCTGGGAGGTTTATCTTTATTTACAGTGGTCCCTGGGGTGTGTATTTTTATTTGCAGTGGTCCCTGGGTGGTTTATCTTTATTTACAGTGGTCCCCGGGTGATTTATCTTTATTTACAGAGGGCCCTGGGTGATATATGTTTATTTACAGTGGTCCCTGGGAGGTTTATCTTTATTTACAGTGGTCCCTGGGTGGTTTATCTTTATTTACAGTGGACCCTGGGAGGTTTATCTTTATTTACAATGGTCCCTGGGGTGTGTATTTTTATTTGCAGTGGTCCCTGGGTGGTTTATCTTTATTTACTGTGGTCCCTGGGTGGTTTATCTTTATTTACAGTGGTCGCCGGGTGGTTTTTATTCATTTATAGTGGTCCCTGGGCGATTTATCTTTATTTACAGTGGTTCCGCGTGGTTTATCTTAATTTACAGTGGTCCCCGAATGGTTTATCTTTATTTACAGTGGTCCCTGGGTGGTTTATCTTTATTTCCAGTGGTACCCGGGTTGTTTATCATTATTTACACTGGTCCCTGGGTGGTTTATCTTTATTTACAGTGGTCTCTGGGTAGTTAATGTTTATTTACAGTGGTCCGCGGGTGGTTTATCTTTATTTACAGTTGTCCCTGTGTGGTGTATCTTTATTTACAGTGTTTCCCGGGTGGTTTATCTTTATTTACAGTGGTTCCCGGGAGGTTTATCTTTATTTACAGTGGTCCCTGGGTGGTTTATCTTTATTTACAGTGGTCCACGCGTGGTTTAACTTTATTTACAGTGGTCTCTGGGTGGTTTATCTTTATTTACAGTGGTCCCCAGGTGGTTTATCTTTATTTACAGTGGTCCCTGGGTGATTTATCTTTATTTACAGTTGTCCCTGGGTGGTTTATCTTTATTTACAGTGGTCTTTGGGTGGTTTATCTTTATTTACAGTGGTCCCTGGGTGGTTTTTCTTTATTTACAGTTGTCCCTGGGTGGTTTATCTTTATTTACAGTGGTCTTTGGGTGGTTTATCTTTATTTACAGTGGACCATGGGTGGTTTATCTTTATTTACAGTGGACCCCGGGTGGTTTATCTTTATATACAGTGGACCCTGGGAGGTTTATCTTTATTTACAGTGGTCCCTGGGGTGTGTATTTTTATTTGCAGTGGTCCCTGGGTGGTTTATCTTTATTTACAGTGGTCCCCGGGTGATTTATCTTTATTTACAGAGGGCCCTGGGTGATTTATGTTTATTTACAGTGGTCCCTGGGTGGTTTATCTTTATTTACAGTGGTCCCCGGGTGGTTTTTATTCATTTATAGTGGTCCCTGGGCGATTTATCTTTATTTACAGTGGTTCCGGGTGGTTTATCTTTATTTACAGTGGTCCCTGGGTGGTTTATCTTTATTTACAGTGTTCCCTGTGTGGTTTATCTTTATTTACAGTGGTCCCCGGATGGTTTATCTTGATTTACAGTGGTCCCTGGGTGATTTATGTTTATTTACAGTGGTTCCTGGGTGGTTTATCTTTATTTACAGTGGTCCCCGCGTGGTTTATCTTTATTTACAGTGTTCCCTGGGTGGTTTATCGGTATTTCAGTGGTCACCGGGTGGTTTATCTTTATTTACAGTGGTCCCCGGGTGGTTTATCTTCATTTACAGTGGTCCCTGGGTGGTTTATCTTTATTTACTGTGGTCTCTGTGTGGTTTATCTTTATTTACAGTGGTCCCTGGGTGGTTTATCTTTATTTACAGTGGTCCCTGGGTGGTTTATCTTTATTTACAGTGGTCCCTGGGTGGTTTATCTTTATTTACAGTGGTCCCTGAGTGGTTTATCTTTATTTACAGTGGTCCCCGGGTGGTTTATCTTTATTTCCAGTGGTCCCTGGGTGGTTTATCTTTACTTACAGTGGTTCCAGGGTGGTTTATCTTCATTAACAGGGATCCCTGGGTGGTTTATCTTTATTTACAGTGATCCCTGGGTGGTTTATCTTTATTTACAGTGGTCCCCGGGTGGTTTATCTTTATTTACAGAGGTCCCCGGGTGGTTTATCTTTATTTACAGTGGACCCTGGGTGGTTTATCTTTATTTACTGTAGTCTCTGTGTGGTTTATCTTTATTTCCAGTGGTCCCTGAGTGGTTTATCTTTATTTACAGTGGTCCCTGGGTGGTTTATCTTTATTTACAGTGGTCTCTGGGTGGTTTATCTTTATTTACAGTGGTCCCTGGGTGGTTTATCTTTATTTACTGTGGTCCCTGAGTGGTTTATCTTTATTTACAGTGGTCCCCGGGTGTTTTTTCTTTATTTACAGTGGTCCCTGGGTGGTTTATCTTTATTTACAGTTGTCTCTGGGTGGTTTATCTTTATTTACAATGGACCCTGCGTGGTTTTTCTTTATTTACAGTGGTCCCTGGGTGGTTTATCTTTATTTACAGTGGTCCCTGGGTGGTTTATCTTTATTTACTGTGGTCCCTGAGTGGTTTGTCTTTATTTACAGTGGTCCCCAGGTGGTATTTCTTTATTTACAGTGGTCCCTGGGTGGTTTATCTTTATTTACAGTGGTCCCTGGGTAGTTTATCTTTATTTACAGTGGTCCCCGGGTGGTTTATCTTTATTTACAGTGGTCCCTGGGTGGTTTATCTTTATTTACAGTGGTCCCTGGGTGGTTTATCTTTATTTACAGTGGTCCCCGGTGTTTTTTCTTTATTTACAGTGGTCCCTGGGTGGTTTAATCTTTATTTACAGTGGTCTCTGGGTGCTTTATCTTTATTTTCAATGGACCCTGCGTGGTTTATCTTTATTTACAGGGGACCCTGGGTGGTTTATCTTTATTTACAGTGGTCCCTGGGTGGTTTATCCTTATTTACAGTGGTCACTGGGGGTTTATCTTTATTTACAGTGGTCCCTGGGTGGTTTATCTTTATTTACAGTGGTCCCTGGGTGGTTTATCTTGATTTACAGTGGTCCCCGGGTGGTTTATCTTCATTTATAGTGGTCCCTGGGAGGTTTATCTTTATTTACAGTGGTTCCGGGTGGTTTATCTTTATTTACAGTGGTCCCCGAGTGGTTTATCTTTATTGACACTGGTCCCTGGGTGGTTTATCTTTATTTACAGTGGTTCCTGGGTGGTTTTTCTTCATTTACAGTCGTCCCCGTGTGGTTTATCTTTATTTACAGTGGCCCCTGGGTGGTTTATCTTTATTTACAGTGGTCCCCGGGTGGTTTATCTTTATTTACAGTGGTCCCTGTGTGGTTTATCTTTATTTACAGTGGTCCCTGGGTGGTTTATCTTTATATACAGTGGTCCCCAGGTGGTTTATCTTTATTTACAATGGTCCCTGGGTGGTTTATCTTTATTTCCAGTGGTCCCTGGGTGGTTCGTCTGGATTTACAATGTTCCCTGGGTGGATTATCTTTATTTACAGTGGTCCCTGGGTGGTTTATCTTTATTTACAGTGGTCCCTGGGTGGTTTATCTTTATTTACAGTGGTCTCTGGGTGCTTTATCTTTATTTACAGTGGTCCCTGGGTGGTTAATCTTTATTTACTGTGGTCCCTGGGTGGTTTATCTTTACTTACAGTGGTCCCTGGGTGGTTTATCTTTATATACTGTGGTCCCTGAGTGGTTTATCTTTATTTACAGTGGTCCCCGGGTGTTTTTTCTTTATTTACAGTGGTCCCTGGGTGGTTTATCTTTATTTACAGTTGTCTCTGGGTGGTTTATCTTTATTTACAGTGGTCCCCGTGTGGTTTATCTTTATTTACAGTGGTCCCTGGGTGGTTTATCTTTATTTACAGTGGTCCCTGGGTGGTTTATCTTTATTTCCAGTGGTCCCCGGTGTTTTTTCTTTATTTACAGTGGTCCCTGGGTGGTTTAATCTTTATTTACAGTGGTCTCTGGGTGGTTTATCTTTATTTACAGTGGTCCCTGGGTGGTTTATCTTTATTTACAGTGGTCTCTGGGTGGTTTATCTTTATTTACAGTGTTCCCTGGGTGGTTTTTCTTTATTTACAGTGGTCCCTGGGTGGTTTATCTTTATTTACAGTGGTCCCTGGGTGGTTTATCTTTATTTACAGTTGTCTCCGTGTGGTTTATCTTTATTTACAGTGGTCTCTGTGTGATTTATCTTTATTTACAGTAGTCCCCGGTTGGTTTATCTTTATTTACAGTGGTCCTTGGGTGGTTTATCTTTATTTTCAGTGGTCTCTGCGTGGTTTATCTTTATTTACAGTGATCCCTGGGTGGTTTATCTTTATTTACAGTGGTCCCCGGGTGGTTTATCTTTATTTACAGTGGTCCCTGTGTGGTTTATCTTTATTTACAGTGGTCTCCGGCTGGTTTATCTTTATTTACAGTGTCTCTGGGTCGTTTATCTTTATTTGCAGTGGACCCCGGGTGGTTTATCTTTATTTACAGTGGTCCCTGGGTGGTTTATCTTTATTTACAGTGGTTCCCGGGTGGTTTATCTTTATTTACAATTGTCCCTGGGTGGTTTATCTTTATTTACAGTGGTCCCTGGGTGGTTTATCTTTATTTACAGTGGTCTCTGTGTGGTTTACCTTTATTTACAATGGTCCCTGGGTGGTTTATCTTTATTTACAGTGGTCTCTGTGTGGTTTATCTTTATTTACAGTGGTCTCTGGTTGGTTTATCTTTATTTACAGTGGTCCCCGGGTGGTTTATCTTTATTTACAGTGGTCTCTGGGTGGTTTATCTTTATTTACAGTGGACCCTGCGTGGTTTATCTTTATTTACAGTGGTCCCTGGGTGGTTTATCCTTATTTACAGTGGTCCCTGGGTGGTTTATCTTTATTTACAGTGGTCCCCGGGTGGTTTATCTTCATTTATAGTGGTCCCTGGGAGGTTTATCTTTATTTACAGTGGTTCCGGGTGGTTTATCTTTATTTACAGTGGTCCCCGAGTGGTTTATCTTTATTGACAGTGGTTCCTGGGTGGTTTTTCTTCATTTACAGTGGTCCCCGTGTGGTTTATCTTTATTTACAGTGGCCCCTGGGTGGTTTATCTTTATTTACAGAGGTCCCCGGGTGGTTTATCTTTATTTACAGTGGTCCCTGGGTGGTTTATCTTTATTTACAGTGGTCCCTGGGTGGTTTATCTTTATATACAGTGGTCCCCAGGTGGTTTATCTTTATTTACAGTGGTCCCTTGGTGGTTTATCTTTATTTCCAGTGGTCCCTGGGTGGTTCGTCTGGATTTACAATGTTCCCCGGGTGGATTATCTTTATATACAGTGGTCCCCAGGTGGTTTATCTTTATTTACAGTGGTCCCTGGGTGGTTCATCTTTATTTACAGTGGTGTCTGGGTGGTTTATCTTTATTTACAGTGGACCCTGGATGGTTTATCTTTATTTACAGTGGTCCCTGGGTGGTTTATCTTTATTTACAGTGGTCCCTGAGTGGTTCATCTTTATTTACAGTGGTCCCTGGGGGGTTTATCTTTATTTACAGTGGTCCCTGGGTGGTTTATCTTTATTTACAGTGGTCCCCGGGTGGTTTATCTTTATTAACAGTGGTCCCTTGGTGGTTTATCTTTATTTACAGTGGTCCCCGGGTGATTTATCTTTATTAACAGTGGTCCCTGGGTGGTTTATCTTTATTTACTGAGGTCCCCGGGTGGTTTATCTTTATTTACAGTGCCCCCCCCGGGTGGTTTATATTTATTTACAGTGGTCCCTGGGTAGTTTATCTTTATTTACAGTGGTCCCCGGTTGGTTTATCTTTATTTACAGTGGTCCCTGGGTGGTTTATCTTTATTTACAGTGGTCTCTGTGTGGTTTACCTTTATTTACAGTGGTCCCTGGGTGATTTATCTTTATTTACAGTGGTCCCTGGGTGGTTTATCTTTATTTACAGTGGTCTCTGGGTGGTTTATCTTTATTTACAGTGGTCCCTGGGTGGTTTATCTTTATTTACAGTGGTCCCTGGGTAGTTTATCTTCATTTACAGTGGTCTCTGGCTGGTTTATATTTATTTACAGTATTCTCTGGGTGGTTTATCTTTATTTACAGTGTTCCCTGGGTGGTTTATCTTTATTTACAGTGGTCACTGGGTGATTTATCTTTATTTACAGTGGTCTCTGGGTGGTTTATCTTTATTTACAGTTGTCTCCGTGTGGTTTACCTTTATTTACAGTGGTCTCTGTGTGATTTATCTTTATTTACAGTAGTCCCCGGGTGGTTTATCTTTATTTACAGTGGTCCTTGGGTGGTTTATCTTTATTTTCAGTGGTCTCTGCGTGGTTTATCTTTATTTACAGTGGTCCCTGCGTGGTTTATCTTTATTTACAGTGGTCCCCGGGTGGTTTATCTTTATTTACAGTGGTCCCTGGGTGGTTTATCTTTATTTACAGTGGTCTCCGGCTGGTTTATCTTTATTTACATTGTCTCTGGGTCGTTTATCTTCATTTACAGTGGACCCCGGGTGGTTTATCTTTATTTACAGTGGTCCCTGGGTGGTTTACCTTTATTTACATTGGTCCCTGGGTGGTTTATCTTTATTTACAGTGGTCCCCGGGTGGTTTATCTTTATTTAAGGCGGTTCCCGGGTGGTTTATCTTTATTTACAGTGGTCCCTGGATGGTTTATCTTTATTTACAGTGGTCCCTGTGTGGTTTATCTTTATTTAATGTGGTCCCCGGGTGGTTTATCTTTATTTACTGTGGTTCCCGGGTAGTTTATCTTTATTTACAGCGGTCCCTGGGAGGTTTATCTTAATTTACAGTGGTCCCGGGTGGTTTTTCTTTATTTACAGTTGTCCCTGGGTGGTTTATCTTTATTTACCATGGTCCCTGGGTGGTTTGTCTTTATTTACAGTGGTCCCCGGGTGGTTTATCTTTATTTACAATGGTCCCTGGGTGGTTTGTCTTTATTTACAGTGGTCCCTGGGTGGTTTATCTTTATTTACAATGGTCCCTGAGTGGTTTGTCTTTATTTACAGTGGTCCCCGGGTGGTTTATCTTTATTTACAATGGTCTCTGGGTGGTTTCTCTTTATTTACAGTGGTCTCTGGGTGGTTTATCTTTATTTACAATGGTCCCTGGGTGGTTTGTCTTTATTTACAGTGGTCCCCGGGTGGTTTATCTTTATTTACAGTGGACCCCGGGTGGTTTATCTTTATTTACAGTGGTCCCTGGGTGGTTTATCTTTATTTACAGTGGTCCAAGGGTGGTTTATCTTTATTTACAGTGGTTCCCGGGTGGTTTATCTTTATTTACAGTGGTTCCCGGGTGGTTTATCTTTATTTACAGTTGTCCCTGGGTGGTTTATCTTTATTTACAGTGGTCCCGGGGTGGTTTATCTTTATTTACAGTGGTCTCTGTGTGGTTTACCTTTATTTACAGTGGTCCCTGGGTGGTTTATCTTTATTTACAGTGGTCTCTGTGTGGTTTATCTTTATTTACAGTGGTCCCCGGTTGGTTTACCTTTATTTACAGTGGACCCCTGGTTGTTTATATTTATTTACAGTGGTTCCCGGGTGCTTTTTCTTTATTTACAGTTGTCCCTGGGTGGTTTATCTTTATTTACAGTGGTCCCTGGGTGGTTTATCTTTATTTACAGTGGTCTCTGTGTGGTTTACCTTTATTTACAGTGGTCCCTGGGTGGTTTATCTTTATTTACAGTGGTCTATGTGTGGTTTACCTTTATTTACAGTGGTCCCTGTGTGATTTATCTTTATTTACAGTGGTCCCTGGGTGGTTTATCTTTATTTACAGTGGTCTATGGGTGGTTTATCTTTATTTACAGTGGTCCCTGGGTGGTTTATCTTTATTTACAGTGGTCCCTGGGTGGTGTATCTTTATTTACAATGGTCCCTGGGTGGTTTATCTTTATTAACAGTGGTCCCTGGGTGGTTTATCTTTATTTACAGTGGTCCCCGGGTGGTTTATCTTTATTTACAGTGGTCCCTGGCTGGTTTATCTTTATTTACAGTGGTCCCCGGGTGGTTTATCTTTATTTACAGTGGTCCCTGGGTGGTTTATCTTTATTTACAGTGGTCCCCGGGTGGTTTATCTTTATTTACAGTGGTCCCTGGGTGGTTTGTCTTTATTTACAGTGGTCCCCGGGTGGTTTATCTTTATTTACAGTGGACCCCGGGTGGTTTATCTTTATTTACAGTGGTCCCTGGGTGGTTTATCTTTATTTATAGTGGTCCCCGGGTGGTTTATCTTTATTTACAGTGGTCCCTGGGTGGTTCATCTTTATTTACAGTGGTGTCTGGGTGGTTTATCTTTATTTACAGTGGACCCTGGATGGTTTATCTTTATTTACAGTGGTCCCTGGGTGGTTTATCTTTATTTACAGTGGTCCCTGAGTGGTTTATCTTTATTTACAGTGGTCCCTGGGGGGTTTATCTTTATTTACAGTGGTCCCTGGGTGGTTTATCTTTATTTACAGTGGTCCCCGGGTGGTTTATCTTTATTAACAGTGGTCCCTGGGTGGTTTATCTTTATTTACAGTGGTCCCCGGGTGGTTTATCTTTATTAACAGTGGTCCCTGTGTGGTTTATCTTTATTTACAGTGGTCCCCGGGTGGTTTATCTTTTTTAACAGTGGTCCCTGGGGGGTTTATCTTTATTTACAGTGGTCCCTTGGTGGTTTATCTTTATTTACAGTGGTCCCCGGGTGATTTATCTTTATTAACAGTGGTCCCTGGGTGGTTTATCTTTATTTACTGAGGTCCCCGGGTGGTTTATCTTTATTTACAGTGGCCCCCCGGGTGGTTTATATTTATTTACAGTGGTCCCTGGGTAGTTTATCTTTATTTACAGTGGTCCCCGGTTGGTTTATCTTTATTTACAGTGGTCCCTGGGTGGTTTATCTTTATTTACAGTGGTCTCTGTGTGGTTTACCTTTATTTACAGTGGTCCCTGGGTGATTTATCTTTATTTACAGTGGTCCCTGGGTGGTTTAACTTTATTTACAGTGGTCTCTGGGTGGTTTATCTTTATTTACAGTGGTCCCTGGGTGGTTTATCTTTATTTACAGTGGTCCCTGGGTAGTTTATCTTTATTTACAGTGGTCTCTGGCTGGTTTATATTTATTTACAGTATTCTCTGGGTGGTTGATCTTTATTTACAGTGTTCCCTGGGTGGTTTTTCTTTATTTACAGTTGTCTCCGTGTGGTTTATCTTTATTTACAGTGGTCTCTGTGTGATTTATCTTTATTTACAGTAGCCCACGGGTGGTTTATCTTTATTTACAGTGGTCCCTGGGTGGTTTATCTTTATTTACAGTGGTCCCCGGGTGGTTTATATTTATTTACAGTGGTCCCTGGGTGGTTTATCTTTATTTACAGTGGTCTCCGGCTGGTTTATCTTTATTTACATTGTCTCTGGGTCGTTTATCTTCATTTACAGTGGACCCCGGGTGGTTTATCTTTATTTACAGTGGTCCCTGGGTGGTTTACCTTTTTTTACATTGGTCCCTGGGTGGTTTATCTTTATTTACAGTGGTCCCCGGGTGGTTTATCTTTATTTAAGGCGGTTCCCGGGTGGTTTATCTTTATTTACAGTGGTCCCTGGATGGTTTATCTTTATTTATAGTGGTCCCTGGGTGGTTTATCTTTATTTAATGTGGTCCCCGGGTGGTTTACCTTTATTTACTGTGGTTCCCGGGTAGTTTATCTTTATTTACAGCGGTCCCTGGGAGGTTTATCTTAATTTACAGTGGTCCCGGGTGGTTTTTCTTTATTTACAGTTGTCCCTGGGTGGTTTATCTTTATTTACAGTGGTCCCTGGGTGGTTTATCTTTATTTACAGTGGTCTATGGGTGGTTTATCTTTATTTACAGTGGTCTATGGGTGGTTTATCTTTATTAACACTGGTCCCCGGGTGGTTTATCTTTATTTACAGTGGTCTATGGGTGGTTTATCTTTATTTACAGTGGTCCCTGGGTGGTTTATCTTTATTTACAGTGGTCCCTGGGTGGTGTATCTTTATTTACAATGGTCCCTGGGTGGTTTATCTTTATTAACAGTGGTCCCTGGGTGGTTTATCTTTATTTACAGTGGTCCCCGGGTGGTTTATCTTTATTTACAGTGGTCCCTGGCTGGTTTATCTTTATTTACAGTGGTCCCCGGGTGGTTTATCTTTATTTACAGTGGTCCCTGGCTGGTTTATCTTTATTTACAGTGGTCCCCGGGTGGTTTATCTTTATTTACAGTGGTCCCTGGGTGGTTTGTCTTTATTTACAGTGGTCCCCGGGTGGTTTATCTTTATTTACAGTGGACCCCGGGTGGTTTATCTTTATTTACAGTGGTCCCTGGGTGGTTTATCTTTATTTATAGTGGTCCCCGGGTGGTTTATCTTTATTTACAGTGGTCCCTGGGTGGTTCATCTTTATTTACAGTGGTGTCTGGGTGGTTTATCTTTATTTACAGTGGTGTCTGGGTGGTTTATCTTTATTTACAGTGGTCCCTGGGTGGTTTATCTTTATTTACAGTGGTCCCTGAGTGGTTTATCTTTATTTACAGTGGTCCCTGGGGGGTTTATCTTTATTTACAGTGGTCCCTGGGTGGTTTATCTTTATTTACAGTGGTCCCCGGGTGGTTTATCTTTATTAACAGTGGTCCCTTGGTGGTTTATCTTTATTTACAGTGGTCCCCTGGTGATTTATCTTTATTAACAGTGGTCCCTGGGTGGTTTATCTTTATTTACTGAGGTCCCCGGGTGGTTTATCTTTATTTACAGTGGCCCCCCGGGTGGTTTATATTTATTTACAGTGGTCCCTGGGTAGTTTATCTTTATTTACAGTGGTCCCCGGTTGGTTTATCTTTATTTACAGTGGTCCCTGGGTGGTTTATCTTTATTTACAGTGGTCTCTGTGTGGTTTACCTTTATTTACAGTGGTCCCTGGGTGATTTATCTTTATTTACAGTGGTCCCTGAGTGGTTTATCTTTATTTACAGTGGTCTCTGGGTGGTTTATCTTTATTTACAGTGGTCCCTGGGTGGTTTATCTTTATTTACAGTGGTCCCTGGGTAGTTTATCTTTATTTACAGTGGTCTCTGGCTGGTTTATATTTATTTACAGTATTCTCTGGGTGGTTTATCTTTATTTACAGTGTTCCCTGGGTGGTTTTTCTTTATTTACAGTTGTCTCCGTGTGGTTTATCTTTATTTACAGTGGTCTCTGTGTGATTTATCTTTATTTACAGTAGCCCCCGGGTGGTTTATCTTTATTTACAGTGGTCCCTGGGTGGTTTATCTTTATTTACAGTGGTCCCCGGGTGGTTTATCTTTATTTACAGTGGTCCCTGGATGGTTTATCTTTATTTACAGTGGTCCCTGGGTGGTTTATCTTTATTTAATGTGGTCCCCGGGTGGTTTATCTTTATTTACTGTGGTTCCCGGGTAGTTTATCTTTATTTACAGCGGTCCCCGGGTGGTTTATCTTTATTTACAGTGGGTCCCGGGTGGTTTTTCTTTATTTACAGTTGTCCCTGGGTGGTTTATCTTTATTTACAGTGGTCCCTGTGTGGTTTGTCTTTATTTACAGTGGTCCCCGGGTGGTTTATCTTTATTTACAGTGGTCCCTGGGTGGTTTATCTTTATTTACAGTGGTCCCCGGGTGGTTTATCTTTATTTACAGTGGTCCCGGGTGGTTTATCTTTATTTACAGTGGTCCCCGGGTGGTTTATCTTTATTTACAGTGGTCCCTGGGTGGTTTGTCTTTATTTACAGTGGTCCCCGGGTGGTTTATCTTTATTTACAGTGGACCCCGGGTGGTTTATCTTTATTTACAGTGGTCCCTGGGTGGTTTATCTTTATTTACAGTGGTCCCTGTGTGGTTTGTCTTTATTTACAGTTGTCTCCGTGTGGTTTATCTTTATTTACAGTGGTCTCTGTGTGATTTATCTTTATTTACAGTAGCCCCCGGGTGGTTTATCTTTATTTACAGTGGTCCCTGGGTGGTTTATCTTTATTTACAGTGGTCCCCGGGTGGTTTATCTTTATTTACAGTGGTCCCTGGATGGTTTATCTTTATTTACAGTGGTCCCTGGGTGGTTTATCTTTATTTAATGTGGTCCCCGGGTGGTTTATCTTTATTTACTGTGGTTCCCGGGTAGTTTATCTTTATTTACAGCGGTCCCCGGGTGGTTTATCTTTATTTACAGTGGGTCCCGGGTGGTTTTTCTTTATTTACAGTTGTCCCTGGGTGGTTTATCTTTATTTACAGTGGTCCCTGTGTGGTTTGTCTTTATTTACAGTGGTCCCCGGGTGGTTTATCTTTATTTACAGTGGTCCCTGGGTGGTTTATCTTTATTTACAGTGGTCCCCGGGTGGTTTATCTTTATTTACAGTGGTCCCGGGTGGTTTATCTTTATTTACAGTGGTCCCCGGGTGGTTTATCTTTATTTACAGTGGTCCCTGGGTGGTTTGTCTTTATTTACAGTGGTCCCCGGGTGGTTTATCTTTATTTACAGTGGACCCCGGGTGGTTTATCTTTATTTACAGTGGTCCCTGGGTGGTTTATCTTTATTTACAGTGGTCCAAGGGTGGTTTATCTTTATTTACAGTGGTTCCCGGGTGGTTTATCTTTATTTACAGTGGTTCCCGGGTGGTTTATCTTTATTTACAGTTGTCCCTGGGTGGTTTATCTTTATTTACAGTGGTCCCGGGGTGGTTTATCTTTATTTACAGTGGTCTCTGTGTGGTTTACCTTTATTTACAGTGGTCCCAGGGTGGTTTATCTTTATTTACAGTGGTCTCTGTGTGGTTTATCTTTATTTACAGTGGTCTCTGGTTGGTTTATCTTTATTTACAGTGGTCCCCGGGTGGTTTATCTTTATTTACAGTGGTCTTTGGGTGGTTTATCTTTATTTACAGTGGTCCCTGGGTGGTTTATCTTTATTTACTGTGGTCCCTGGGTGGTTTATCTTTATTTACAGTGGTCCCTGGGTGGTGTATCTTTATTTACAATGGTCCCTGGGTTGTTTATCTTTATTTACAGTGGTCCCCGGTTGGTTTACCTTTATTTACAGTGGACCCCTGGTGGTTTATATTTATTTACAGTGGTTCCCGGGTGCTTTTTATTTATTTACAGTTGTCCCTGGGTGGTTTATCTTTATTTACAGTGGTCCCTGGGTGGTTTATCTTTATTTACAGTGGTCTCTGTGTGGTTTACCTTTATTTACAGTGGTCCCTGGGTGGTTTATCTTTATTTACAGTGGTCTCTGTGTGGTTTACCTTTATTTACAGTGGTCCCTGGGTGATTTATCTTTATTTACAGTGGTCCCTGGGTGGTTTATCTTTATTTACAGTGGTCTATGGGTGGTTTATCTTTATTTACAGTGGTCCCTGGGTGGTTTATCTTTATTTACAGTGGTCCCTGGGTGGTGTATCTTTATTTACAATGGTCCCTGGGTGGTTTATCTTTATTAACAGTGGTCCCTGGGTGGTTTATCTTTATTTACAGTGGTCCCCGGGTGGTTTATCTTTATTTACAGTGGTCCCTGGGTGGTTTATCTTTATTTACAGTGGTCCCCGGGTGGTTTATCTTTATTTACAGTGGTCCCTGGGTGGTTTGTCTTTATTTACAGTGGTCCCCGGGTGGTTTATCTTTATTTACAGTGGACCCCGGGTGGTTTATCTTTATTTACAGTGGTCCCTGGGTGGTTTATCTTTATTTACAGTGGTCCCCGGGTGGTTTATCTTTATTTACAGTGGTCCCTGGGTAGTTTATATTTATTTACAGTGGTCCCTGGGTAGTTTATCTTTATTTACAGTGGTCCCCGGTTGGTTTATCTTTATTTACAGTGGTCCCTGGGTGGTTTATCTTTATTTACAGTGGTCTCTGTGTGGTTTACCTTTATTTACAGTGGTCCCTGGGTGATTTATCTTTATTTACAGTGGTCCCTGGGTGGTTTATCTTTATTTACAGTGGTCTCTGGGTGGATTATCTTTATTTACAGTGGTCCCTGGGTGGTTTATCTTTATTTCCAGTGGTCCCTGGGTAGTTTATCTTTATTTACAGTGGTCTCTGGCTGGTTTATATTTATTTACAGTATTCTCTGGGTGGTTTATCTTTATTTACAGTGTTCCCTGGGTGGTTTTTCTTTATTTACAGTTGTCTCCGTGTGGTTTATCTTTATTTACAGTGGTCTCTGTGTGATTTATCTTTATTTACAGTAGCCCCCGGGTGGTTTATCTTTATTTACAGTGGTCCCTGGGTGGTTTATCTTTATTTACAGTGGTCCCCGGGTGGTTTATCTTTATTTACAGTGGTCCCTGGATGGTTTATCTTTATTTACAGTGGTCCCTGGGTGGTTTATCTTTATTTAATGTGGTCCCCGGGTGGTTTATCTTTATTTACTGTGGTTCCCGGGTAGTTTATCTTTATTGACAGCGGTCCCCGGGTGGTTTATCTTTATTTACAGTGGGTCCCGGGTGGTTTTTCTTTATTTACAGTTGTCCCTGGGTGGTTTATCTTTATTTACAGTGGTCCCTGTGTGGTTTGTCTTTATTTACAGTGGTCCCCGGGTGGTTTATCTTTATTTACAGTGGTCCCTGGGTGGTTTATCTTTATTTACAGTGGTCCCCGGGTGGTTTATCTTTATTTACAGTGGTCCCGGGTGGTTTATCTTTATTTACAGTGGTCCCCGGGTGGTTTATCTTTATTTACAGTGGTCCCTGGGTGGTTTGTCTTTATTTACAGTGGTCCCCGGGTGGTTTATCTTTATTTACAGTGGACCCCGGGTGGTTTATCTTTATTTACAGTGGTCCCTGGGTGGTTTATCTTTATTTACAGTGGTCCAAGGGTGGTTTATCTTTATTTACAGTGGTTCCCGGGTGGTTTATCTTTATTTACAGTGGTTCCCGGGTGGTTTATCTTTATTTACAGTTGTCCCTGGGTGGTTTATCTTTATTTACAGTGGTCCCGGGGTGGTTTATCTTTATTTACAGTGGTCTCTGTGTGGTTTACCTTTATTTACAGTGGTCCCAGGGTGGTTTATCTTTATTTACAGTGGTCTCTGTGTGGTTTATCTTTATTTACAGTGGTCTCTGGTTGGTTTATCTTTATTTACAGTGGTCCCCGGGTGGTTTATCTTTATTTACAGTGGTCTCTGGGTGGTTTATCTTTATTTACAGTGGTCCCTGGGTGGTTTATCTTTATTTACTGTGGTCCCTGGGTGGTTTATCTTTATTTACAGTGGTCCCTGGGTGGTGTATCTTTATTTACAATGGTCCGTGGGTTGTTTATCTTTATTTACAGTGGTCCCCGGTTGGTTTACCTTTATTTACAGTGGACCCCTGGTGGTTTATATTTATTTACAGTGGTTCCCGGGTGCTTTTTATTTATTTACAGTTGTCCCTGGGTGGTTTATCTTTATTTACAGTGGTCCCTGGGTGGTTTATCTTTATTTACAGTGGTCTCTGTGTGGTTTACCTTTATTTACAGTGGTCCCTGGGTGGTTTATCTTTATTTACAGTGGTCTCTGTGTGGTTTACCTTTATTTACAGTGGTCCCTGGGTGATTTATCTTTATTTACAGTGGTCCCTGGGTGGTTTATCTTTATTTACAGTGGTCTATGGGTGGTTTATCTTTATTTACAGTGGTCCCTGGGTGGTTTATCTTTATTTACAGTGGTCCCTGGGTGGTGTATCTTTATTTACAATGGTCCCTGGGTGGTTTATCTTTATTAACAGTGGTCCCTGGGTGGTTTATCTTTATTTACAGTGGTCCCCGGGTGGTTTATCTTTATTTACAGTGGTCCCTGGGTGGTTTATCTTTATTTACAGTGGTCCCCGGGTGGTTTATCTTTATTTACAGTGGTCCCTGGGTGGTTTGTCTTTATTTACAGTGGTCCCCGGGTGGTTTATCTTTATTTACAGTGGACCCCGGGTGGTTTATCTTTATTTACAGTGGTCCCTGGGTGGTTTATCTTTATTTACAGTGGTCCCCGGGTGGTTTATCTTTATTTACAGTGGTTCCCGGGTGGTTTATCTTTATTTACAGTTTTCCCTGGGTGGTTTATCTTTATTTACAGTGGTCCCTGGGTGGTTTATCTTTATTTACAGTGGTCTCTGTGTGGTTTACCTTTATTTACAGTGGTCCGCGGGTGTTTTATCTTTATTTACAGTGGTCCCTGGGTGGTTTATCTTTATTTACAGTGGTCCCTGGGTGGTTTATCTTTATTTACTGTGGTCCCTTAGTGGTTTATCTTTATTTACAGTGGTCCCCGGGTGGTTTTTCTTTATTTACAGTGGACCCTGGGTGGTTTATCTTTATTTACAGTGGACCCTGGGTGGTTTATCTTTATTTTCAGTGGTCCCTGGGTGGTATATCTTTATTTACAGTGGTCCCCGGGTGGTTTATCTTTATTTACAGTGGTCCCTGGGTGGTTTATCTTTATTTACAGTGGTCCCTGGGTGGTTTATCTTTATTTACAGTGGTCCCTGGGTAGTTTATCTTTATTTACAGTGGTCCCTGGGTGGTTTTTCTTTATTTACAGTGGTCCCCGGGTGGTTTATCTTTATTTACAGTGGTCTCTGGGTGGTTTATCTTTATTTACCGTGGTCCCTGGGTGGTGTATCTTTATTTACAATGGTCCCTGGGTGGTTTATCTTTATTTACAGTGGTCCCTGGGTTGTTTATCTTTATTTACAGTGGTCCCCGGTTGGTTTACCTTTATTTACAGTGGACCCCGGGTGGTTTATATTTATTTACAGTGGTTCCCGGGTGCTTTTTCTTTATTTACAGTTGTCCCTGGGTGGTTTATCTTTATTTACAGTGGTCCCTGGGTGGTTTCTCTTTATTTACTCTGGTCCCTGAGTGGTTTATCTTTATTTACAGTGGTCCCCGTGTGTTTTTTCTTTATTTACAGTGTTCCCTGGGTGGTTTATCTTTATTTACAGTGGTCACTGGGTGGTTTATCTTTATTTACAGTGGTCCTTGGGTGGTTTATCTTTATTTACAGTTGTCCCTGGGTGGTTTATCTTTATGTACAGTGGTCCCTGGGTGGTTTCTCTTTATTTACTCTGGTCCCTGAGTGGTTTATCTTTATTTACAGTGGTCCCCGGGTGTTTTTTCTTTATTTACAGTGGTCCCTGGGTGGTTTATCTTTATTTACAGTGGTCTCTGGGTGGTTTATCTTTATTTACAGTGGACCCTGCGTGATTTATCTTTATTTACAGTGGTCCCTGGGTGGTTTATCTTTATTTGCAGTGGTCCCTGGGTGGTTTATCCTTATTTACAGTGGTCACTGGCGGTATATCTTTATTTACAGTGGTCCCTGGGTGGTTTATCTTTATTTACAGTGGTCCCTGGGTGGTTTATCTTTATTTACAGTGGTCCCCGGGTGGTTTATCTTCATTTATAGTGGTCCCTGGGAGGTTTATCTTTATTTACAGTGGTTCTGGGTGGTTTATCTTTATTTTCAGTGGTCCCCGAGTGATTTATCTTTATTGACAGTGGTTCCTGGGTGGTTTTTCTTCATTTACAGTGGTCCCCGTGTGGTTTATCTTTATTTACAGTGGCCCCTGGGTGGTTTATCTTTATTTACAGTGATCCCTGGGTGGTTTATCTTTATTTACAGTGGTCCCTGGGTGGTTTATCTTTATATACAGTGGTCCCCGGGTGGTTTATCTTTATTTACAGTGGTCCCTGGGTGGTTTATCTTTATTTCCAGTGGTCCCTGGGTGGTTCGCCTGGATTTACAATGTTCTCTGGGTGGATTATCTTTATATACAGTGGTCCCCAGGTGGTTTATCTTTATTTACAGTGGTCCCTGGGTGGTTCATCTTTATTTACAGTGGTGTCTGGGTGGTTTATCTTTATTTACAGTGGACCCTGGATGGTTTATCTTTATTTACAGTGGTCCCTGGGTGGTTTATCTTTATTTACAGTGGTCCCTGAGTGGTTTATCTTTATTTACAGTGGTCCCTGGGGGGTTTATCTTTATTTACAGTGGTCCCTGGGTGGTTTATCTTTATTTACAGTGGTCCCCGGGTGGTTTATCTTTATTAACAGTGGTCCCTTGGTGGTTTATCTTTATTTAGAGTGGTCCCCGGGTGATTTATCTTTATTAACAGTGGTCCCTGGGTGGTTTATCTTTATTTACTGAGGTCCCCGGGTGGTTTATCTTTATTTACAGTGGCCCACCGGGTGGTTTATATTTATTTACAGTGGTCCCTGGGTAGTTTATCTTTATTTACAGTGGTCCCCGTGTGGTTTATCTTTATTTACAGTGGTCCCTGGGTGGTTTATCTTTATTTACAGTGGTCCCTGGGTGGTTTATCTTTATTTACTGTGGTTCCTGAGTGGTTTATCTTTATTTACAGTGGTCCCTGGGTCTTTTTTCTTTATTTACAGTGGTCCCTGGGTGGTTTATCTTTATTTACAGTTGTCTCTGGGTGGTTTATCTTTATTTACAGTGGACCCTGCGTCGTTTATGTTTATTTACAGTGGTCCCTGGGTAGTTTATCTTTATTTACAGTGGTCCGCGGGTGTTTTATCTTTATTTACAGTGGTCCCTGGGTGGTTTATCTTTATTTACAGTGGTCCCTGGGTGGTTTATCTTTATTTACTGTGGTCCCTGAGTGGTTTATCTTTATTTACAGTGGCCCCCGGGTGGTTTATCTTTATTTACAGTGGACCCTGGGTGGTTTATCTTTATTTACAGTGGACCCCGGGTGGTTTATCTTTATTTTCAGTGGTCCCTGGGTGGTATATCTTTATTTACAGTGGTCCCCGGGTGGTTTATCTTTATTTACAGTGGTCCCTGGGTGGTTTATCTTTATTTACAGTGGTCCCTGGGTGGGTTATCTTTATTTACAGTGGTCCCTGGGTAGTTTATCTTTATTTACAGTGGTCCCTGGGTGGTTTATCTTTATTTACAGTGGTCTCTGGGTGGTTTATCTTTATTTACAGTGGACCCTGCGTGGTTTATCTTTATTTACAGTGGACCCTGGGTGGTTTATCTTTATTTACAGTGGTCCCTGGGTGGTTTATCTTGATTTTCAGTGGTCCCCGGGTGGTTTATCTTCATTTATAGTGGTCCCTGGGAGGTTTATCTTTATTTACAGTGGTTCCGGGTGGTTTATCTTTATTTACAGTGGTCCCCGAGTGGTTTATCTTTATTTACAGTGGCCCGTGGGTGGGTTATCTTTATTTACAGTGGTCCCCGGGTGGTTTATCTTTATTTACAGTGGTCCCTGGGTGGTTTATCTTTATTTACAGTGGTCCCTGGGTGGTTTATCTTTATATACAGTGGTCCCCAGGTGGTTTATCTTTATTTACAGTGGTCCCTGGGTGGTTTGTCTTTATTTCCAGTGGTCCCTGGGTGGTACGTTTGGATTTACAATGTTCCCTGGGTGGATTATCTTTATTTACAGTGGTCCCTGGGTGGTTTATCTTTATTTACAGTGGTCCCTGGGTGGTTTATCTTTATTTACAGTGGTCGCTGTGTGGTTTATCTTTATTTACAGTGGCCCCTGGGTGGTTTATCTTTATTTACAGTGGTCCCTGTGTGGTTTTTCTTCCTTTACAGTGGTCCCTGGGTGTTTTATCTTTATTTACAGTGGTCCCCGGGTGGTTTATCTTTATTTACAGTGGTCCCTGGGTGGTTTATCTTTATTTTCAGTGGTCCCCGGGTGGTTTACCTTTATTTACAGTGGTTCCTGGGTGGTATATCTTTATTTACAGTGGTCCCTGGGTAGTTTATCTTTATTTACAGTGGTCCCCGGGTGGTTTATCTTTATTTACAGAGGTCCCTGGGTGGTTGATCTTTATTTACAGTGGTCCCTGGGTGATTTATCTTTATTTACAGTGGCCCCTGGGTGGTTTATCTTTATTTACAGAGGTCCCTGGGTGGTTGATCTTTATTTACAGTGGTCCCTGGTGATTTATCTTTATTTACAGTGGCCCCTGAGTGGTTTATCTTTATTTACAGTGGTTCCCGGGTGGTTTATCTTTATTTACAGTGGTCCCTGGGTGGTTTATCTTTATTTACAGTGGTCCCTGGGTGGTTAATCTTTATTTACAGTGGTCCCTGGGTTGTTTATCTTTATTTACAGTGGTCCCTGGGTGGTTTATCTTTATTTACAGTGGTCCCTGGGGGGTTTATCTTTATTTACAGTGGGCCCTGGGTGGTTTATCTTTATTTACAGTGGTCCCCGGGTGGTTTATCTTTATTAACAGTGGTCCCTTGGTGGTTTATCTTTATTTAGAGTGGTCCCCGGGTGATTTATCTTTATTAACAGTGGTCCCTGGGTGGTTTATCTTTATTTACTGAGGTCCCCGGGTGGTTTATCTTTATTTACAGTGGCCCACCGGGTGGTTTATATTTATTTACAGTGGTCCCTGGGTAGTTTATCTTTATTTACAGTGGTCCCCGTGTGGTTTATCTTTATTTACAGTGGTCCCTGGGTGGTTTATCTTTATTTACAGTGGTCCCTGGGTGGTTTATCTTTATTTACTGTGGTTCCTGAGTGGTTTATCTTTATTTACAGTGGTCCCTGGGTCTTTTTTCTTTATTTACAGTGGTCCCTGGGTGGTTTATCTTTATTTACAGTTGTCTCTGGGTGGTTTATCTTTATTTACAGTGGACCCTGCGTGGTTTACCTTTATTTACAGTGGTCCCTGGGTAGTTTATCTTTATTTACAGTGGTCCGCGGGTGTTTTATCTTTATTTACAGTGGTCCCTGGGTGGTTTATCTTTATTTACAGTGGTCCCTGGGTGGTTTATCTTTATTTACTGTGGTCCCTGAGTGGTTTATCTTTATTTACAGTGGCCCCCGGGTGGTTTATCTTTATTTACAGTGGACCCTGGGTGGTTTATCTTTATTTACAGTGGACCCCGGGTGGTTTATCTTTATTTTCAGTGGTCCCTGGGTGGTATATCTTTATTTACAGTGGTCCCCGGGTGGTTTATCTTTATTTACAGTGGTCCCTGGGTGGTTTATCTTTATTTACAGTGGTCCCTGGGTGGGTTATCTTTATTTACAGTGGTCCCTGGGTAGTTTATCTTTATTTACAGTGGTCCCTGGGTGGTTTATCTTTATTTACAGTGGTCTCTGGGTGGTTTATCTTTATTTACAGTGGACCCTGCGTGGTTTATCTTTATTTACAGTGGACCCTGGGTGGTTTATCTTTATTTACAGTGGTCCCTGGGTGGTTTATCTTTTTTTACAGCGGTCCCTGGGTGGTTTATCTTGATTTTCAGTGGTCCCCGGGTGGTTTATCTTCATTTATAGTGGTCCCTGGGAGGTTTATCTTTATTTACAGTGGTTCCGGGTGGTTTATCTTTATTTACAGTGGTCCCCGAGTGGTTTATCTTTATTTACAGTGGCCCGTGGGTGGGTTATCTTTATTTACAGTGGTCCCCGGGTGGTTTATCTTTATTTACAGTGGTCCCTGGGTGGTTTATCTTTATTTACAGTGGTCCCTGGGTGGTTTATCTTTATATACAGTGGTCCCCAGGTGGTTTATCTTTATTTACAGTGGTCCCTGGGTGGTTTGTCTTTATTTCCAGTGGTCCCTGGGTGGTACGTTTGGATTTACAATGTTCCCTGGGTGGATTATCTTTATTTACAGTGGTCCCTGGGTGGTTTATCTTTATTTACAGTGGTCCCTGGGTGGTTTATCTTTATTTACAGTGGTCGCTGGGTGGTTTATCTTTATTTACAGTGGCCCCTGGGTGGTTTATCTTTATTTACAGTGGTCCCTGTGTGGTTTTTCTTCCTTTACAGTGGTCCCTGGGTGTTTTATCTTTATTTACAGTGGTCCCCGGGTGGTTTATCTTTATTTACAGTGGTCCCTGGGTGGTTTATCTTTATTTTCAGTGGTCCCCGGGTGGTTTACCTTTATTTACAGTGGTTCCTGGGTGGTATATCTTTATTTACAGTGGTCCCTGGGTAGTTTATCTTTATTTACAGTGGTCCCCGGGTGGTTTATCTTTATTTACAGAGGTCCCTGGGTGGTTGATCTTTATTTACAGTGGTCCCTGGGTGATTTATCTTTATTTACAGTGGCCCCTGGGTGGTTTATCTTTATTTACAGATGTCCCTGGGTGGTTGATCTTTATTTACAGTGGTCCCTGGTGATTTATCTTTATTTACAGTGGCCCCTGAGTGGTTTATCTTTATTTACAGTGGTTCCCGGGTGGTTTATCTTTATTTACAGTGGTCCCTGGGTGGTTTATCTTTATTTACAGTGGTCCCTGGGTGGTTAATCTTTATTTACAGTGGTCCCTGGGTTGTTTATCTTTATTTACAGTGGTCCCTGGATGGTTTATCTTTATTTACAGTGGTCCCGGGTGGTTTATCTTTATTTACAGTGGTGCCTGGGTGGTTTATCTTTATTTACAGTGGTCCCTGAGTGGTTTATCTTTATTTACAGTGATCCCCGGGCGGTTTATCTTTATTAACAGTGGTCCCTTGGTGGTTTATCTTTATTAACAGTGGTCCCTTGGTGGTTTATCTTTATTTACAGTGGTCCCCGGGTGATTTATCTTTATTAACAGTGGTCCCTGGGTGGTTTATCTTTATTAAATGAGGTCCCCGGGTGGTTTATCTTTATTTACAGTGGCCCCCGGGTGGTTTATCTTTATTTACAGTGGTCCCTGGGTAGTTTATCTTTATTTACAGTGGTCCCTGGGTGGTTTATCTTTATTTACAGTGGTCCCCGGGTGGTTTATCTTTATTTACAGTGGTCCCTGGATGGTTTATCTTTATTTACAGTGGTCCCTGGGTGGTTTATCTTTATTTACAGTGGTCCCTGGGTGGTTTATCTTTATTTACAGTGGTCCCTGGGTGGTTTATCTTTATTTACAGTGGTCCCTGGGTGGTTTATCTTTATTTACAGTGGTCCCCGTGTGGTTTATCTTTATTTACAGTGGTCCCTGGGTTGTTTATCTTTATTTACAGTGGTCCCTGGGTGGTTTATCTTTATTTACTGTGGTTCCCTGAGTGGTTTATCTTTATTTACAGTGGTCCCCGGGTGTTTTTTCTTTATTTACAGTGGTCCCTGGGTGGTTTATCTTTATTTACAGTTGTCTCTGGGTGGTTTATCTTTATTTACAGTGGACCCTGCGTGGTTTATCCTTATTTACAGTGGTCCCTGGGTAGTTTATCTTTATTTACAGTGGTCCGCGGGTGGTTTATCTTTATTTACAGTGGTCCCTGGGTGGTTTACCATTATTTACAGTGGTCCCTGGGTGGTTTATCTTTATTTACTGTGGTCCCTGAGTGGTTTATCTTTATTTACAGTGGTCCCCAAGTGGTTTTTCTTTATTTACAATGTTCCCTGGGTGGTTTATCTTTATTTACAGTGGTCCCTGGGTGGTTTATCTTTATTTACAGTGGTTCCTGGGTGGTTTATCTTTATTTACAGTGGTCCCTGGGTGGTTTATCTTTATTTACAGTGGTCCCTGGGTAGTTTATCTTTATTTACAGTGGTCCCCGGGTGGTTTATCTTTATCTACAGTGGTCCCTGGGTGGTTTATCTTTATTTACAGTGGTCCCTGCGTGGTTTATCTTTATTTACAGTGGTCCCCGGGTGTTTTTTCTTTATTTACAGTGGTCCCTGGGTGGTTTATCTTTATTTACAGTGGTCTCTGGGTGGTTTATCTTTATTTACAGTGGACCCTGCGTGGTTTATCTTTATTTACAGTGGACCCTGGGTGGTTTATCTTTATTTACAGTGGTCCCTGGGTGGTTTATCCTTATTTACAGTGGTCACTGGGGGTTTATCTTTATTTACAGTGGTCCCTGGGTGGTTTATCTTTATTTACAGCGGTCCCTGGGTGGTTTATCTTGATTTACAGTGGTTCCGGGTGGTTTATCTTTATTTACAGTGGTCCCTGGGTGGTTTATCTTTATTTACAGTGGTCCCTGGGTGGTTTATCTTTATATACAGTGGTCCCCAGGTGGTTTATCTTTATTTACAGTGGTCCCTGGGTGGTTCGTTTCGATTTACAATGTTCCCTGGGTGGATTATCTTTATTTACAGTGGTCCCTGGGTGGTTTATCTTTATTTACAGTGGTCCCTGGGTGGTTTATCTTTATTTACAGTGGTCGCTGGGTGGTTCATCTTTATTTACAGTGGTCCCTGGGTGGTTTATCTTTATTTACAGTGGTCCCTGTGTGGTTTTTCTTCCTTTACAGTGGTCCCTGGGTGTTTTATCTTTATTTACAGTGGTCCCCGGGAGGTTTATCTTTATTTACAGTGGTCCCTGGGTGGTTTATCTTTATTTTCAGTGGTCCCCGAGTGGTTTATCTTTATTTACAGTGGTCCCTGGGTGGTTTATCTTTATTTACAGTGGACCCTGGGGGGGTATATCTTTATTTACAGTGGTCCCTGGGTGGTTTATCTTTATTTACAGTGGTCCCTGGGTGGTTTATCTTTATTTTCAGTGGTCCCCGGGTGGTTTATCTTTATTTACAGTGGTCCCCGTGTGGTTTATCTTTATTTACAGTGGTCCCTGGGTGGTTTATCTTTATTTACAGTGGTCCCCGGGTGGTTTATCTTTATTTACAGTGGTCCCTGGGTGGTTTACCTTTATTTACAGTGGTCCCCGGGTGGTTTATCTTTATTTACTGAGGTCCCCGGGTGGTTTATCTTTATTTACAGTGGTTCCCGGGTGGAGTCGATTTCGGCGTGAGAACAGCTGGTGAGTCAGTTTCAGCGGGAGCATTGCGGAAGGAGGTTGCTGGGAGGTAAGTCAACCTTTAAAAGCACTTGTCTTTGCAGGAGCAGGCCAGTCGATTTCGGCGGGAGAACAGCTGGTGAGGCAGTTTCAGCGGGAGCATTGCGGAAGGATATTGCTGGGAGGTAAGTCAACCTTTAAAAGCACTTGTCTTTGCAGGGGCAGGCCAGTCGATTTCGGCGGGAGTGGAGCTGGCTGGTTAGTCAATTTCAGCAGGAGCTGAGAATTTTTCTTTTTTTTTTAATTAGTTTTTTAGGCGGGAACAGGAAGTCGACCCGCGGACGTCTGGGAAGACCCTCACCAATAAATTCTGGTGGAGAGGAAATCCGAGACACTACACGTGTAGCGTCTCCCACCCACCCTCCTCCTCTAACCTAATAATAAAACCCATTGGTCTGAGGTAAGTACCATATTTTATTATATTATTATTATTTTTTATTAAAATTTAATTTAGTTGTTAGCCTGATCTTGGTAGAAAGTTAGAGGAATGGCAGGGAAGGGAGTGCAATGTTCCTCCTGCAGGATGTTTGAGGTGAGGGATGCAGTTAGTGTCCCTGCTGATTTTACCTGCAGGAAGTGCTGCCATCTCCAGCTTCTCCAAGACCGAGTTAGGGAACTGGAGCTGGAGTTGGAAGAACTTCGGATCATTCGGGAGGCAGAAGGGGTCATAGATAGCAGCTTCAGGGAATTAGTTACACCAAAGATTGGAGATAGGTGGGTAACTGTAAGAGGGACTGGGAAAAAGCAGTCAGTGCAGGGATCCCCTGTGGTCGTTCCCCTGAGAAACAAGTATACTTGTGGGGGGGATGACTTACCAGGGGTAAGCCATGGGGTACGGGCCTCTGGCACGGAGTCTGTCCCTGTTGCCCAGAAGGGAAGGGGGGAGGAGCAGAGCATTAGTAATTGGGGACTCTATAGTCAGGGGCACAGATAGGAGATTTTGTGGGAGCGTGAGAGACTCACGTTTGGTATGTTGCCTCCCAGGTGCAAGGGTACGTGATGTCTCGGATCGTGTTTTCCGGGTCCTTAAGGGGGAGGGGGAGCAGCCCCAAGTCGTGGTCCACATTGGCACTAACGACATAGGTAGTAAAGGGGACAAGGATGTCAGGCAGGCTTTCAGGGAGCTAGGATGGAAGCTCAGAACTAGAACAAACAGAGTTGTTATCTCTGGGTTGTTGCCCGTGCCACGTGATAGTGAGATGAGGAATAGGGAGAGAGAGCATTTAAACACGTGGCTACAGTGATGGTGCAGGCGGGAGGGATTCAGATTTTTGGATAACTGGGGCTCTTTCTGGGGAAGGTGGGACCTCTACAGACAGGATGGTCTACATCTGAATCTGAGGGGCACAAGTATCCTGGGGGGGGGGAGATTTGTTAGTGCTCTTTGGGGGGGGGGGGGGGGTTTAAACTAATGCAGCAGGGGCATGGGAACCTGGATTGTAGTTTTAGGGTAAGGGAGAATGAGAGTATAGAGGTCAGGAGCACAGATTTGACGTCGCAGGAGGGGGCCAGTGTTCAGGTAGGTGGTTTGAAGTGTGTCTACTTCAATGCCAGGAGTATACGAAACAAGGTAGGGGAACTGGCAGCATGGGTTGGTACCTGGGACTTCGATGTTGTGGCCATTTCGGAGACATGGATAGAGCAGGGACAGGAATGGATGTTGCAGGTTCCGGGGTTTAGGTGTTTTAGTAAGCTCAGAGAAGGAGGCAAAAGAGGGGGAGGTGTGGCGCTGCTAGTCAAGAGCAGTATTACGGTGGCGGAGAGGATGCTAGATGGGGACTCTTCTTCCGAGGTAGTATGGGCTGAAGTTAGAAACAGGAAAGGAGTGGTCCCCCTGTTGGGAGTTTTTTATAGGCCTCCTAATAGTTCTAGGGATGTAGAGGAAAGGATGGCGAAGATGATTCTGGATAAGAGCGAAAGTAACAGGGTAGTTATTATGGGAGACTTTAACTTTCCAAATATTGACTGGAAAAGATATAGTTCGAGTACAATAGATGGGTCGTTTTTTGTACAGTGTGTGCAGGAGGGTTTCCTGAAACAATATGTTGACAGGCCAACAAGAGGCGAGGCCACGTTGGATTTGGTTTTGGGTAATGAACCAGGCCAGGTGTTGGATTTGGAGGTAGGAGAGCACTTTGGGGACAGTGACCACAATTCGGTGACGTTTATGTTAATGATGGAAAGGGATAAGTATACACCGCAGGTCAAGAGTTATAGCTGGGGGAAGGGCAATTATGATGCCATTAGACGTGACTTGGGGAGGATAAGGTGGAGAAGTAGGCTGCAAGTGTTGGGCACACTGGATAAGTGGGGCTTGTTCAAGGATCAGCTACTGCGTGTTCTTGATAAGTATGTACCGGTCAGGCAGGGAGGAAGGCGTCGAGCGAGGGAACCGTGGTTTACCAAAGAAGTGGAATCTCTTGTTAAGAGGAAGAAGGAGGCCTATGTGAAGATGAGGTGTGAAGTTTCAGTTGGGGCGATGGATAGTTACAAGGTAGCGAGGAAGGATCTCAAGAGAGAGCTAAGACGAGCAAGGAGGGGACATGAGAAGTATTTGGCAGGTAGGATCAAGGAAAACCCAAAAGCTTTCTATAGGTATGTCAGGAATAAGCGAATGACTAGGGAAAGAGTAGGACCAGTCAAGGACAGGGATGGGAAGTTGTGTGTGGAGTCTGAAGAGACAGGCGAGATACTAAATGAATATTTTTCGTCAGTATTCACTCAGGAAAAGGATAATGTTGTGGAGGAGAATGCTGAGACCCAGGCTATTAGAATAGATGGCATTGAGGTACGTAGGGAAGAGGTGTTGGCAATTCTGGACAGGCTGAAAATAGATAAGTCCCCGGGTCCTGATGGGATTTATCCTAGGATTCTCTGGGAGGCCAGGGAAGAGATTGCTGGACCTTTGGCTTTGATTTTTATGTCATCATTGGCTACAGGAATAGTGCCAGAGGACTGGAGGATAGCAAATATGGTCCCTTTGTTCAAAAAGTGGAGCAGAGACAATCCCGGCAACTATAGACCGGTGAGCCTCACGTCAGTAGTGAGTAAAGTCTTGGAGGGGATTATAAGAGACAAGATTTATAATCATCTAGATAGGAATAATATGATCAGGGATAGTCAGCATGGCTTTGTGAAGGGGAGGTCATGCCTCACAAACCTTATCGAGTTCTTTGAGAAGGTGACTGAACAGGTAGACGAGGGTAGAGCAGTTGATGTGGTGTATATGGATTTCAGCAAAGCGTTTGATAAGGTTCCCCACGTAGGCTATTGCAGAAAATACGGAGGCTGGGGATTGAGATTGATTTAGAGATGTGGATTAGAAATTGGCTAGCTGAAAGAAGACAGAGGGTGGTGGTTGATGGGAAATGTTCAGAATGGAGTTCAGTTACAAGTGGAGTACCACAAGGATCTGTTCTGGGGCCGTTGCTGTTTGTCATTTTTATCAATGACCTAGAGGAAGGCGCAGAAGGGTAGGTGAGTAAATTTGCAGACGATACTAAAGTCGGTGGTGTTGTCGATAGTGTGGAAGGGTGTAGCAGGTTACAGAGGGATATAGGTAAGCTGCAGAGCTGGGCTGAGAGGTGGCAAATGGAGTTTAATGTAGAGAAGTGTGATGTGATTCACTTTGGAAGAAATAACAGGAATGCGGAATATTTGGCTAATGGTAAAGTTCTTGGAAGTGTGGATGAGCAGAGGGATCTAGGTGTCCATGTACATAGATCCCTGAAAGTTGCCACCCAGGTTGATAGGATTGTGAAGAAGGCCTATGGAATGTTCGCCTTTATTGGTAGAGAGATTGAGTTCCGGAGTCAGGAGGTCAAGTTGCAGCTGTACAGCACTCTGGTACGGCCGCATTTGGAGGATTGCGTACAGTTCTGGTCACCGCATTATAGGAAGGACGTGGAGGCTTTGGAGCGGGAGCAGAGGAGATTTACCAGGATGTTGCCTGGTATGGAGGGAAAATCTTATGAGGAAAGGCTGATTGACTTGAGGTTGTTTTCGTGTCCTTCATTGAACTGAGACTATTTAAACAGTGTCCTTCATTAAACACAAACTGTTAAAACAGTGTTCTACCTTAAACAGGGCTAGTTTAAACAGCGTCCTACATTAAACAGAGATCATTTAAACAATGCCGTACATTAAACAGACTATTTAAACCATGTCCTGCTTTAAACAGTGATTATGTAAACAGTTTCCTACATAAAAAAGAGACCATTAAAATAGTGCCGTATATTTATCACAGGCTCTTTCAATAGTCCTGCATTAGACAGTGACCATTTAAACTGTGTCCTTCATTAAACGGAGACTCTTTAAACAGTGTTCTACATTAAGCAAAGGTCATTTTAATAGTGCTATACATTCAACCGAGACCAATTAAACCATGTTCTACATTACACAGAGGCTATTTAAACAGTGTCGTACATTAAAGAGAACTATTTAAATAGTGTCCTCCATGAGGCAGGAGAATGCGGATGAAAAAATATTAGCCATGTTTGAATGGCGGAGCAGACACGATGGGCCGAGTGGCCTAATTCTGCTTCTCTGTCTTGATGTCTTATGGTCTTATTCAGAGACCTTTTAAACAGTGCCCTCATTAAACAGAGTCTATGTAAGCAGTGCTGCAATAAATAAAGACCATTTAAAAAGTGCCCTACATTAAATAGCGACCAGTTAAACAGTGTCCTACATTAAACAGAGACTATTTAAACTGTGCCCTATATTTAACAGAGTCTATTGAAACAGTGTTGTGCATTAAACGGAGACTATTTAAACAGTGTTCCGCCTTCAGCAGAGACCATTTGAATTGTGCCATACATTAAACAGAGATTGTATAAACAGTTTCTTATTTTAAACAAAGACTATTTAAACAGTGACCGACCTTAACCAGCGACTATTTAAACAGTGTCCTACATTAAACAGAGACTATTAAAACAGTGTCCTACGTTAAACAGAGAACAATGAAACAGTGCTCTGCATTAAACAGGGACAATTTAAGCAGTGTCCTACATTAGGCACAAGAATGCGGATGACATAATATCAGCCATGTTTGAATGGTGGAGCCGACACAATGGGCCGCGTGGCCCAATTCTGCTTCAATGTCTTAATGTCTTATGGTCTTAAACTAAGACCATTTAACCAGTGCCCAACAATGAACAGAGACCATTTAAACAGTGCTCTACATTAAACCGAGACCATTTAAACAGCGTCCTGTATTAAACAGAGACCATTTAAACAGTGCCCTACATTAAAAAGAGACTATTTAAACGGTGTGCTGTAATAAACAGATACAATTTAAACATTGTCCTACATTAAACAGAGACAATTTTAAATGTGTCCAACATTAAATAGAGACTATTTAAACAGTGTCCTGTATTGAACAGAGACCATTTAAACAGTGTCCTTCATTAAACAGAGACTATTTAAACGGTATGCTGTAATAAACAGATACCAGTTAAACATTGTCCTACATTAAACAGAGACTGTTTAAACAGTGTCCTACATTAAACAGAGACAATTTTAAATGTGTCCAACATTAAATAGAGACTATTTAAACAGTGTCCGACTTTAAAAAGAGAGACTGTTTAAACAATGTCCGACATTAAACACAGATTGCTTAAACTGTGTTCTACATTAAATAAAGACTATTTAATCAGTCTCCTACATTAAACACAGACTGTTTAAACAGTGTCCTACATTAAACAGACAATTTAAACAGTGCCATACATTAAATAGAGACAATTTAACCAGTGCCCAACAATGAACAGAGACTATTTAAACAGTGCCCTACATTACACCGAGATCATTTAAACAGTGTCCTACATTAAACAGAGACTATTTAAACAGTGCTCGACATTAAACAGAGAACATTTAAACAGTGCCCTACATTACACCGAGACCATTTAAACAGTGTCCAACATTTAACAGAGACTATTTATACAGTGTCCTACATTAAACAGAGACCATTTAAATAGTGCCCTACATTAAACAGAGACTATTTAAACAGTGTCCCACATTAAACAGAGACTATTTAAACAGTGTCCTACATTAAACAGAGATTATGTAAACTGTGCCCTATATTTAACAGTCTATTGAAACAGTGTCCTACATTAAACGGAGACTATTTGAACAGTGTTCTACATTTAGCTAAGACCATTTGAATAGTGCCATACATTAAATAGAGATTATATAAACAGTTTTGTATTTAAACAAAGACTATTTAAACAGTGAGCGACTTTAACCAGCGACTATTTAAACAGTGTCCTACATTAAACAGAGACTATTAAAACAGTGTTCTACGTTAAACAGAGAACAATTAAACAGTGTTCTGCATTAAACAGAGACTATTTAAACAGTGTCCTACGTTAAACAGAGAACAATTAAACAGTGCTCTGCATTAAACAGGGACAATTTAAGCAGTGTCCTATATTCGGCACGAGAATGCGGGTGACATAATATCAGCCATGTTTTAATGGCGGAGCCGACACAATGGGCGGAGAGACCTCATTCTGCTTCAATGTCTTAATGTCTTATCGTCTTAAACTAAGACCATTTAACCAGGTCCCAACAATGAACCGAGACCATTTAAACAGTGTCCTGTATTAAACAGAGACCATTTAAACCGTGCCCTACATTAAACAGAGACTATTTAAACGGTGTGCTGTAATAAACAGATAACATTTAAACAGTGTCCTACATTAAACAGAGACTATTTAAACAGTGTCCTACATTAAACAGAGACTATTTAAACAGTGCCCTACATTAAACAGAGACTATTTAATCGGTGCGCTGTAATAAACAGATAACATTTAAACAGTGTCCTACATTAAACAGAGACTATTTAAACAGTGCTCTACATTAAACAGAGAACATTTAAACAGTGTCCTACATTAAACAGAGACTATTTCAACAGTGTCCTACATTAAACAGAGACTATTTAATCAGTGTCCGACATGAGACAGACTATTTAAAGAGTGTCGTACAATAAACAGAGACTGTTCAAACAGCGTGCTGTAATAATCAGAGACTATTTAAACAGTAAGAAGTCTTACAACACCAGGTTAATGTCCAACAGGTTTGTTTCGATGACACGAGCTTTCGGAGCGCTGCTCACCCGAGGAAGGAGCAGTGCACCGAAAGCTAGTGACATCGAAACAAACCTGTTGGACTTTAACCTGGTGTTGTAAGACTTCGTACTGTGCTCATCTCAGTCCAACACCGGAATCTCCACATCATATTTAAACAGTGTCCTCCGTTAGACAGAGATTATTTAAACAGTGTCCTGCATTAAACAGAGACTATTTAAACAGTGGCCTATATTTAGCAGAGACCATTTGAATAGTGCCATACATTAAACAGAGATTATATAAACAGTTTCGTATTTTAAACAAAGACTATTTAAACAGTGACCGACCTTAACCAGCGACTATTTAAACAGTGTCCTACATTAAACAGAGACTATTAAAACAGTGTCCTACGTTAAACAGAGAACAATTAAACAGTGCTCAGCATTACACAGGGATAATTTAAGCAGTGTCCTACATTAGGCACGAGAATGCGGATGATATAATATCAGCCATGTTTGAATGGCGGAGCCGATACAATGGGCCGAGTGGCCTAATTCTGCTTCAATGTCTTACTGTCTTATGGCCTTCAACTAAGACCATTTAACCAGTGCCCAACAATGAACAGAGACCATTTAAACAGTGACCTACATTAAACCAAGGCCATTTAAACAGTGCCCTATATTAAACAGAGAACATTTAAACAGTGCCCTACATTAAACAGAGACTATTTAAACGGTGTGTTGTAACAAACAGATACCATTTATACAGTGTCCTACATTAAACTGAGACTATTTAAACAGTGCCCTACATTATACCGAGACGATTTAAACAGTGTCCTGTATTAAACAGAGACCATTTAAACAGTGCCCTACATTAAACAGAGACTATTTAAACAGTGTGCTGAAATAAACAGATACCATTTAAACAGTGTCCTACATTAAACAGAGACCATTTAACAATGTCCGACATTAAACAGAAACTATTTAACAGTGTCCTACATTAAACAGAGACTATTTAAACAGTGTCCAACATTAAACAGAGAGTATTTAAATCGTGTCCAACATTAAAGGGTGTCTATTTAAACATTGTCCTATGTTAAACAGAGACTATTGAAACAGTGTCCTACAATAAACGGAGACTATTGAAACAGTGTTTGACATGAAACAGACTATTTTGTCAGTGACCTGCATTAAACAGAGACTATTTAAACAGAGTCCTACATGAAACAGAGACCGTTTAAACTGTGTCCGGTATTAAACAGAGGCTATTTATACTGTGTCCTACATTAAACTGAGACTATTTAAACAGTGTCCTACATTAAACAGAGACTAATCAAACAGTGTCCTACATTAAACAGAGACTATTGAAACAGTGTCCTGCATTAAACACAGGCTGTTTAAACGATGCCCTACATTAAACAGACAATTTAAACAGTGCCCTACATTAAATAGAGACTATTTAAACAATGTCCTACGTTAGACAGAGACTATTCAAACAGTGTCCTACATAATACAGAGACTATTTAAACAGTACCCTACATTGAATAGAGACTATTTAAACAGTGTCCTGCATTAAACAGAGACTATTTAAACAGTGTCCTACGTTAGACAGAGACTATTTAAACAATGCCCTACATTAAACAGAGACTATTTAAACTGCGCCCCATATTTAACAGTCTATTGAAACAGTGTCCTACATTAAACTGAGACCATTTAAACAGTGCCCTACATTAAACCGAGACCATTTTAACAGTGTCCTGTATTAAACAGAGACCATTTAAACAGTGCCCTACATTAAACAGAGACTATTTAAACAGTGTGCTGAAATAAACAGATACCATTTAAACAGTGTCCTACATTAAACAGAGACCATTTAACAATGTCCTACATTAAACAGAAACTATTTAACAGTGTCCTACATTAAACAGAGACTATTTAAACAGTGTCCTACATTAAACAGAGAGTATTTAAATCGTGTCCAACATTAAAGGGTGTCTATTTAAACATTGTCCTATGTTAAACAGAGACTATTTAAACAGTGTCCTACAATAAACGGAGACTATTGAAACAGTGTCCGACATGAAACAGACTATTTTGTCAGTGACCTGCATTAAACAGAGACTATTTAAACAGAGTCCTACATGAAACAGAGACCGTTTAAACTGTGTCCGATATTAAACAGAGGCTATTTATACAGTGTCCTACATTAAACTGAGACTATTTAAACAGTGTCCTACATTAAACAGAGACTAATCAAACAGTGTCCTACATTAAACAGAGACTATTTAAACAGTGTCCTACATTAAACACAGACTGTTTAAACAATGCCCTACATTAAACAGACAATTTAAACAGTGCCCTACATTAAATAGAGACTATTTAAACAATGTCCTACGTTAGACAGAGACTATTTAAACAGTGTCCTACATAATACAGAGACTATTTAAACAGTACCCTACATTGAATAGAGACTATTTAAACAGTGTCCTGCATTAAACAGAGACTATTTAAACAGTGTCCTACGTTAGACAGAGACTATTTAAACAATGCCCTATATTAAACAGAGACTATTTAAACTGCGCCCTATATTTAACAGTCTATTGAAACAGTGTCCTGCATTAAACGGAGACTATTTAAATAGTGTTCTACATTTAGCTAAGACCATTTGAATAGTGCCATACATTAAACAGAGATTATATCAACAGTTTTGTATTTTGAACAAATACTATTTAAACAGCGACCGACCTTAACCAGCGACTATTTAAACAGTGTCCTACATTAAACAGAGACTATTAAAACAGTGTCCTACGTTAAACAGAGAACAATTAAACAGTGTCCTACATTAAACGGAGACTCTTTATACAGTGCACTACATGGAGATGAGACCATTTAAATAGGGCCATACATAAATCAGAGATTATATAAACAGTTTCGTATCTTAACCAGCGACTATTTAAACAGTGTCCTACATTAAACAGCGACTATTTAACCAGTGTCCTGCATTAAACAGACACCATTGAAACAGTGCCCTACAAAAAACCGAGACCATTTAAACATTGGCCTATATTAACCTGACACCATTAAACAGTGCCCTACAATATACAGAGATCATTTAAACATTGGCCAAATTAAGCAGACACCATTAAACAGTGCCCTACAATATCCAGAGACCATTTAAACCGTGCCCTACAACAAACAGAGACGATTTAAACAGTGCCCTGCATTTCACAGAGACGATTTAAACAGTGTCCTACATTAAACAGAGACTATTTAAACAGTGTTCTCCATTAAACACGGACTATTTAAACAATGTCCTGCATTAAACACAGGCTATTTAAACAATGTCCTGTATTAAACAGAAACCATTTAAACAGTGTCCTACATTAAACGGAGACTATTTAAACAGTGTTCTACATGTAGCTGAGGCCATTATACAGAGATTATATAAACAGTTTCGTATCTTAAACAAAGACTATTTAAACAGTGACCGACCCTAAACAGCGAGAATTTAAACAGTGTCCTACATTAAACAGAGAACAAATAAACAATGTCCTACATTAAACAGAGACTATTTAAACAATGTCCTACCTATACAGAGACTGTTTAAACAGTGTCCTACATTAGGAAGGTGAATGTGGATGAGACAACATCAGCAATGATTGAATGGCGGAGCAGACACGATGGGCCGAATTGCCTAATTCTGCTTCTAAGTCTTAATGTCTTATCGTCTTAAACAGAGACCATTTAACCAGTGCCCTATGATGAACAGAGTCCATTTAAACAGTGGCCTACATTAAACATAGACCCTTTAAACAGTGCTCTGTTTATTGTAGGACACTGTTTAAAGGGTCTCTGTTTATTGTAGGGCACTGTTTAATGGTTTCTGCTTAACGTAGGCCAATGTCTAAATGGTCTCTGTGTATTGTAGGGCACTGTTTCCATGGTCACTGTTTAATGTAGGACATTGTTTAAATAGTCTCTGTTTATTGTAGGACACTGTTTTAATAGTCTCTGTTTAATGTAGGACACTGTTTAAATAGTCGCTGGTTAAGGTCGGACACTGTTTAAATTGTCTTTGTTAAAGATACGAAACTTTTTATAATCTCTGCTTAATGTATGGCCCTATTTAAATGGTCTCATTTGCGTGTAGAACACTGTATAAACAGTCTCCGTTTAATGTCCGTCCCTAAACAGAGACTATTTAAACAGTTTCATACATTAAACACAGACCAATTCAACAATGTGCTCCATTACAAAGAGACTATTTAAGCAGTATCCTACATTAAACAGAGACGATTTAAACAGTTTTCTACATTAAACAGAGACTATTTAAACAGTGTCCGACAATAAAAAGAGGCTATTTAAACAGTGCACTACATTAAACAGTCTCTTTAAATAGTGTGCTGTAATAAACAGAGGCTACTTAAACTGTCCTACATTAAACAGAGTCTATTTAAACAGTGTCCTCCATTCAACAGTGTCTATTTAAACAGTGTCCTATATTAAACAGAGACTATTTAAACAGTGTTCTATAAAAAACAGAGACTATTTAGACAGTGTCCTACAATAGGAAGGAGAATGTGGATGAGATAGTATCGACCATGGTTGATTGCCGGAGCAGACACGGAGCCGAGAGGCCTAATTCTGCTTCTATGACGTAATGTCTCATGGTCTTAAACAGAGACCATTTAAACGGAGCCCTAAATTATACAGAGACTATTTAAACAGTGTCCTCCATTAATCGGAGACTATGTTAAGAGTGTTCCACATGTAGCTGAGACCATTTAAATAGTGCCATACAGTAAACAGAGATTATATATACAGTTTCGTATCTTAAACAAAGACTATTTAAACAGTGTCCGACTCTAAACAGCGACTATTTAAATAGTGTCCTAGATTAAACAGTGACCAATTAAACAATATGCTACATTACACAGACTATTTAAACAGTGTCCTACATTAAACAGAGAACAATTAAACAGTGTCCTACATTAAACAGAGACAATTTAAACAGTGTCCTACATTAAACAGAGACTATTTAAATAGTGTCCAACATTAAACAGAGACTATTTAAACAGTGTTCTACATTAAACAGAGAACAATTAAACAGTATCCTACATTAAACAGAGACTATTTAAATAGTGTCCAACATTAAACAGAGTCTATTTAAACAGTGTTCTACATTAAACAGAGAACAATTAAACAGTGTCCTACATTACACAGGGATATTTAAACAGTGTTCTGCAAAAAACAGACTGTTTAAACAGTGTCCTACATTAGGAAGGTGAATGTGGATGAGATAATATCAGCAATGATTGAATGGCGGAACAGACACGATGGGCTGAATGCCCTCATTCTGCTTCTCTGTCTTAATGCCTTATCGTCTTAAACAGAGACCATTTAACCAGTGCACTACAATAAACAGAGACCATTTAAACAGTGTCCTACATTAAACCAAGACTATTTAAAAAGTATGCTGTAATAAACAGAGAATGTTTAAACAGTGCTCTACATTAAAGGGAGACTATTTAAACAGTGTCCTACATTAAACAGAGACTATTTAAACAGTGTCCTACATTAAACAGAGACTATTTGAACCGTCTCCTACATTAAACAGAGACTATTTAAACAGTGTCCAAGATTAAACATAGGCTATTTCAGCAGTGCACTACATTAAACAGTCTATTTAAACAGTGTGATGTAATAAACAGAGACAATTTAAACAGTGTTCTACATTAAACAGAGACTATTTAAACAGTGTCCTACATTAAACAGTGTCTATTTAAACAGTGTCCTTCATTAAACAGAGACTATTTTAACAGTGTCCTACATTAATCAGAGGCTATTTAAACAGTGTTCGACAAAAAACAGAGACTATTTAGACAATGTCCTACATTAGGAAGTAGAATGTGGATGAGATAATATCAGCCATGGTTGAATGCCGGGCAGACACGATGGGCCGAGAGGCCTAATTCTGCTTCTATGTCGTAATGTCTCATGGTCTTAAACAGAGACCATTTAAACAGTGCCCTCCAATAAACAAATACAATTTAAACAGTGCCCTAAATTATACAGAGACTATTTAAACAGTGCCCTACATCAAACATAGACCATTTTAACTGTGCTCTGCATTAAACAGTCTAGGTAAACAATGTCCTACATTAAACGGGGACTGTTCATACAGTGCTCTACATGTAGATGAGACCATTTAAATAGGGCCATACATAAATCAGAGATTATATCAACAGTTTCGGATCATAAACAAAGACTATTTAAACAGTGTCAGATAATAAACAGCGACTATTTAAACAGTGTCCTACATTAAACAGACACCATTGAAACAGTGACCTACAATAAACCGAGACCATTTATACATTGGCCTACATTAAACTGACACCATTTAACAGTGCCCACCAATATACAGAGACCATTTAAACATTGGCCAAATTAAGCAGACACCATTAAACAGTACCCTGCAATATACAGAGACCAGTTAAACAGTGCCCTACAATATACAGAGACCATTTAAACAGTGCCCTACAACTAACAGAGACCATATAAACGGTGTCCTACATTAAACAGAGACTATTTAAACAATATCCTACATTAAACATAGACTATTTAAACAGTGCCCTACATTAAACAGACTATTTAAACAGTGCCCTACATTAAACCGAGGCCACTTAAACGGTGTCCTACATTAAACAGAGACTATTCAAACAGTGGTCTACATTAAACACGGACTATTTAAACAATGCCCTGCATTAAACACGGACTATTTAAACAAAGTCCTGCATTAAACAGAAACCATTTAAACAGTGTCCTACATTAAACGGAGACTATTTAAACAGTGTTCTACGTGTAGCTGAGACCATGTAAATAGTGCCATACATTATATACAGAGATTATATAAACAGTTTAGTATCTTAAACAAAGACTATTTAAACAGTGACCGACCCTAAACAGCGACAATTTAAACAGTGTCCTACATTAAACAGAGACTATTTAAACAGTGTCCTACATTAAACAGAGAACAATTAAACAGTGCCCCACATTAAACAGAGACTATTTAAACAGTGTCCTACATTAAACAGAGACTATTTAAACAGTGTTCTGCAAAAAACAGAGACTGTTTAAACAGTTTCCTACATTAGGAAGGTGAATGTGGATGAGACAACATCAGCAATGATTGAATGGCGGAGCAGACACGATGGGCCGAATTGCCTAATTCTGCTTCTAAGTCTTAATGTCTTATCGTCTTAAACAGAGACCATTTAACCATTGCCCTATGATGAACACAGACCATTTAAACAGTGGCCTACATTAAACATACTCCATTTAAACAGTGCTCTGTTTATTGTAGGACACTGTTTAAATGGTCTCTGTTTATTGTAGGGCACTGATTAATGGTCTCTGCTTAACGTAGGCCAATGTCTAAATGGTCTCTGTGTATTGTAGGGCACTGTTTCAATGGTCTCTGTTTAATGTAGGACACTGTTTAAATAGTCGCTGTTTAGAGTCGGACACTGTTTAAATAGTCTTTGTTAAAGATCCGCTTAATCTTAGATCTCTGCTTAATGTATGGCCCTATTTAAATGGTCTCATCTACATGTAGAACACTGTATAAACAGTCTCCGTTTAATGTCCGTCCCTAAACAGAGACTATTTAAACAGTTTCATACATTAAACACGAATGCCCTAATGCTGCTTCTATGTCTTAATGCCTTATCGTCTTAAACAGAGACCATTTAACCAGTACACTACAATAAACAGAGACCATTTAAACAGTGTCCTACATTAAATCAAGTCTATTTAAACAGTATGCTGTAATAAACAGAGAATATTTAAACAGTGTCCTACATTAAACAGAGAATATTTAAACAGTCTCCTACATTAAACAGAGACCATTTAAACATTGTCCTACATTAAACAGCAAATATTTACGCAATGTCCTGCATTAAACAGAGACTATTTAAACATTGTGCTGTAATAAACAGAGACAATTTAAACAGTGCCCTAAATTATCCAAAGACCATTTAAACAGTGTCCTGTATTAAACAGAGACCATTTAAATAGTGTCCTACATTAAGCAGAGAACAATTAAACAGTGTCCTACATTACACAGACTCTGTTTAAAAGTGTTCTACAAAAAATAGAGACCAGTTAGACAGTGTCCTACATTAGGAAGGAGAATGTGGACGAGATTATATCAGCCATGGTTTAATGGCGGAGCAGACACGATGAGCCGAGTGGCCTAATTCTGCTTCTCTGTCTTACTTTTTTATGGTCTTAAACAGAGACAATTTAAACAGTGCCCTACAATAAACAGAGACCGGTTAATCAGTGCCCTACAATAAACGGAGACTTTTTAAACAGTGTCTTACATAAAACAGAGAATATTTAAACAGTGTTCTGCATTAAACAGAGACCAATTAAACATTGTCCCACATTACAAAGAGACTATTTAAGCAGTGCTCCACATTAAACAGAGACCAGTTAAACAGTGTCCTACAATAAGCAGAGACTATTTAAACAGTGTCCTACATTAAACAGAGACCAGTTAAACAGTGTCCTACAATAAGCAGAGACTATTGAAACAGTGTCCTACATTAAACAGACTATTTAAACAGTGTCCTACATTAATCAGAGACTATTTAAACAGTGTCCTACATTAAACAGAGACTATTTAAACAGTGTCCTACATTAAACAGAGACTATTTAAACAGTGTCCTACAATAAGCAGAGACTATTGAAACAGTGTCCTACATTAAACAGAGACTATTTAAACAGTGTCCTACATTAATCAGAAACTATTTAAACAGTGTGCTACATTAAACAGATACTATGTAAACAGTGTCCTACATTAAACAGAGACTATTTAAACAGTGTCCTACATTAAACAGAGACTATTTAAACAGTGTCCTACATTAATCAGAGACTATTTAAACAGTGTCCTACATTAAACAGAGACTATTTAAACAGCTTCCTACATTAAACAGACTATTTAAACTGTGTCCTACATTAAACAGCCACTTTAAACAGTGCCTTACATTAAACAGAGAATTTTTAGTGAGTGTCCTACATTAAACAGCCACTTTAAACAGTGCCCTGCATTAAACAGAGACCATTTAAACAGTGTCCTACATTAAGCAGAGACCAAATTAAACAGTGTCCTACATTAAACAGAGACTATTTAAACAGTGTCCTACATTAAACAGAGTCTATTTAAACAGTGCCCCACATTAAACAGAGACTATTTAAACAGTGTCCTACATTAAACTGAGACTATTTAAAAAGTGTTCACCATTAAACAGAGACTGTTTAAACAGTGTCCTACATTAAACAGAGCCTATTTAAACAGTGTCCTACATTAAACAGAGACTATTTAAACAGTGTCCTACATTAAACAGAGTCTATTTAAACAGTGTGCCACATTAAACAGAGACTATTTAAACAGTGTCCTACATTAAACTGAGACTATTTAAACAGTGTTCTACATTAAACAGAGTCTATTTAAACAGTGTCCTACATTAAACAGAGACTATTTAAACAGAGCCCTATATTAAACAGAGACTATTTAAATAGTGTCCTACATTAAACAGTCTATTTAAACAGTGTCCTACATTAAACAGAGACTATTTAAACAGTGTCCCACATTAAACAGAGACTATTTAAACAGTGTTCTACATTAAACAGAGACTATATAAACAGTGTCCTACATTAAACAGAATCTATTTAAACAGTGTCCCACATTAAACAGTCTATTTAAACAGAGCCTAATATTGAAAAGAGACTATTTAAACAGTGTCCTACATTAAACAGAAACTATTTAAACAGTGTCCACATTAAACAGAGACTATTTAAACAGTTTCCTACATTAAACAGAGACTATTTAAACAGTGTCCTGCATTAAACAGGGACTATTTAAACAGTGCCCTACATTAAACCGAGACAAATTAAACAGTGTCAAACATTACACAGAGTCTATTAAACAGTGTCCCACATTAAAAAGAGACTATTTTAACAGTGTCCTACATTAAACAGAGACTATTTAAACAGTGTCCTACATTACACAGTCTTTTAAACAGTGTCCCACATTAAAAAGAGACTATTTAAACAGTGTCCTACATTAAACAGAGACTATTTAAACAGTGTCAAACATTACACAGAGTCTATTTAACAGTGTCCCACATTAAAAAGAGACTATTTTAACAGTGTCCTACATTAAACAGCAAATATTTACACTATGTCCTGCATTAAACAGAGACTATTTAAACATTGTGCTGTAATAAACAGAGACAATTTAAACAGTGCCCTAAATTATCCAAAGACCATTTAAACAGTGTCCTGTATTAAACAGAGACCATTTAAATAGTGTCCTACATTAAGCAGAGAACAATTAAACAGTGTCCTACATTACACAGACTCTGTTTAAAAGTGTTCTACAAAAATTAGAGACCAGTTAGACAGTGTCCTACATTAGGAAGGAGAATGTGGACGAGATTATATCAGCCATGGTTTAATGGCGGAGCAGACACGATGAGCCGAGTGGCCTAATTCTGCTTCTCTGTCTTAATTTCTTATGGTCTTAAACAGAGACAATTTAAACAGTGCCCTACAATAAACGGAGACTTTTTAAACAGTGTCTTACATAAAACAGAGAATATTTAAACAGTGTTCTGTATTAAACAGAGACCAATTAAACATTGTCCGACATTACAAAGAGACTATTTAAGCAGTGCTCCACATTAAACAGAGACCAGTTAAACAGTGTCCTACAATAAGCAGAGACTATTGAAACAGTGTCCTACATTAAACAGACTATTTAAACAGTGTCCTACATTAATCAGAGACTATTTAAACAGTGTCCTACATTAAACAGAGACTATTTAAACAGTGTCCTACATTAAACAGAGACTATTTAAACAGTGTCCTACAATAAGCAGAGACTATTGAAACAGTGTCCTACATTAAACAGAGACTATTTAAACAGTGTCCTACATTAATCAGAGACTATTTAAACAGTGTGCTACATTAAACAGAGACTATGTAAACAGTGTCCTACATTAAACAGAGACTATTTAAACAGTGTCCTACATTAAACAGAGACTATTTAAACAGTGTCCTACATTACACAGACTCTGTTTAAAAGTGTTCTACAAAAAATAGAGACCAGTTAGACAGTGTCTTACATTAGGAAGGAGAATGTGGACGAGATTATATCAGCCATGGTTTAATGGCGGAGCAGACACGATGAGCCGAGTGGCCTAATTCTGCTTCTCTGTCTTAATTTCTTATGGTCTTAAACAGAGACAATTTAAACAGTGCCCTACAATAAACGGAGACTTTTTAAACAGTGTCTTACATAAAACAGAGAATATTTAAACAGTGTTCTGCATTAAACAGAGACCAATTAAACAATGTCCCACATTACAAAGAGACTATTTAAGCAGTGCTCCACATTAAACAGAGACCAGTTAAAAAGTGTCCTACAATAAGCAGAGACTATTGAAACAGTGTCCTACATTAAACAGACTATTTAAACAGTGTCCTACATTAATCAGAGACTATTTAAACAGTGTCCTACATTAAACAGAGACTATTTAAACAGTGTCCTACATTAAACAGAGACTATTTAAACAGTGTCCTACAATAAGCAGAGACTATTGAAACAGTGTCCTACATTAAACAGAGACTATTTAAACAGTGTCCTACATTAATCAGAGACTATTTAAACAGTGTGCTACATTAAACAGAGACTATGTAAACAGTGTCCTACATTAAACAGAGACTATTTAAACAGTGTCCTACATTAAACAGAGACTATTTAAACAGTGTCCTACATTAATCAGAGACTATTTAAACAGTGTCCTACATTAAACAGAGACTATTTAAACAGCTTCCTACATTAAACAGACTATTTAAACTGTGTCCTACATTAAACAGCCACTTTAAACAGTGCCTTACATTAAACAGAGAATGTTTAGTGAGTGTCCTACATTAAACAGCCACTTTAAACAGTGCCCTGCATTAAACAGAGACCAAATTAAACAGTGTCCTACATTAAACAGAGACTATTTAAACAGTGTCCTACACTAAACAGAGTCTATTTAAACAGTGCCCCACATTAAACAGAGACTATTTAAACAGTGTCCTACATTAAACTGAGACTATTTAAAAAGTGTTCACCATTAAACAGAGACTGTTTAAACAGTGTCCTACATTAAACAGAGCCTATTTAAACAGTGTCCTACATTAAACAGAGACTATTTAAACAGTGTCCTACATTAAACAGAGTCTATTTAAACAGTGTGCCACATTAAACAGAGACTATTTAAACAGTGTCCTACATTAAACAGAGACTATTTAAACAGTGTTCTACATTAAACAGAGTCTATTTAAACAGTGTCCTACATTAAACAGAGACTATTTAAACAGAGCCCTATATTAAACAGAGACTATTTAAATAGTGTCCTACATTAAACAGAGTCTATTTAAACAGTGTCCTACATTAAACAGAGACTATTTAAACAGTGTCCCACATTAAACAGAGACTATTTAAACAGTGTCCTACATTAAACAGAGACTATATAAACAGTGTCCTACATTAAACAGAATCTATTTAAACAGTGTCCCACATTAAACAATCTATTTAAACAGAGCCTAATATTGAAAAGAGACTATTTAAACAGTGTCCTACATTAAACAGAAACTATTTAAACAGTGTCCACATTAAACAGAGACTATTTAAACAGTTTCCTACATTAAACAGAGACTATTTAAACAGTGTCCTGCATTAAACAGGGACTATTTAAACAGTGCCCTACATTAAACCGAGACAAATTAAACAGTGTCAAACATTACACAGTCTATTAAACAGTGTCCCACATTAAAAAGAGACTATTTTAACAGTGTCCTACATTAAACAGAGACTATTTAAACAGTGTCCTACATTACACAGTCTTTTAAACAGTGTCCCACATTAAAAAGAGACTATTTAAACAGTGTCCTACATTAAACAGAGACTATTTAAACAGTGTCAAACATTACACAGAGTCTATTTAACAGTGTCCCACATTAAAAAGAGACTATTTTAACAGTGTCCTACATTAAACAGAGTATATTTAAACAGTGTCCTATAATAAACGGAGACTTTTTAAACAGTGTCTTACATAAAACGGAGAATATTTAAACAGTGTTCTGTATTAAACAGAGACCAATTAAACATTGTCCCACATTACAAAGAGACTATTTAAGCAGTGCTCCACATTAAACAGAGACCAGTTAAACAGTGTCCTACAATAAGCAGAGACTATTGAAACAGTGTCCTACATTAAACAGACTATTTAAACAGTGTCCTACATTAATCAGAGACTATTTAAACAGTGTCCTACATTAAACAGAGAATATTTAAACAGTGTCCTACATTAAACAGAGACTATTTAAACAGTGTCCTACAATAAGCAGAGACTATTGAAACAGTGTCCTACATTAAACAGAGACTATTTAAACAGTGTCCTACATTAATCAGAGACTATTTAAACAGTGTGCTACATTAAACAGAGACTATGTAAACAGTGTCCTACATTAAACAGAGACTATTTAAACAGTGTCCTACATTAAACAGAGACTATTTAAACAGTGTCCTACATTACACAGACTCTGTTTAAAAGTGTTCTACAAAAAATAGAGACCAGTTAGACAGTGTCCTACATTAGGAAGGAGAATGTGGACGAGATTATATCAGCCATGGTTTAATGGCGGAGCAGACACGATGAGCCGAGTGGCCTAATTCTGCTTCTCTGTCTTAATTTCTTATGGTCTTAAACAGAGACAATTTAAACAGTGCCCTACAATAAACGGAGACTTTTTAAACAGTGTCTTACATAAAACAGAGAATATTTAAACAGTGTTCTGCATTAAACAGAGACCAATTAAACAATGTCCCACATTACAAAGAGACTATTTAAGCAGTGCTCCACATTAAACAGAGACCAGTTAAAAAGTGTCCTACAATAAGCAGAGACTATTGAAACAGTGTCCTACATTAAACAGACTATTTAAACAGTGTCCTACATTAATCAGAGACTATTTAAACAGTGTCCTACATTAAACAGAGACTATTTAAACAGTGTCCTACATTAAACAGAGACTATTTAAACAGTGTCCTACAATAAGCAGAGACTATTGAAACAGTGTCCTACATTAAACAGAGACTATTTAAACAGTGTCCTACATTAATCAGAGACTATTTAAACAGTGTGCTACATTAAACAGAGACTATGTAAACAGTGTCCTACATTAAACAGAGACTATTTAAACAGTGTCCTACATTAAACAGAGACTATTTAAACAGTGTCCTACATTAATCAGAGACTATTTAAACAGTGTCCTACATTAAACAGAGACTATTTAAACAGCTTCCTACATTAAACAGACTATTTAAACTGTGTCCTACATTAAACAGCCACTTTAAACAGTGCCTTACATTAAACAGAGAATTTTTAGTGAGTGTCCTACATTAAACAGCCACTTTAAACAGTGCCCTGCATTAAACAGAGACCAAATTAAACAGTGTCCTACATTAAACAGAGACTATTTAAACAGTGTCCTACACTAAACAGAGTCTATTTAAACAGTGCCCCACATTAAACAGAGACTATTTAAACAGTGTCCTACATTAAACTGAGACTATTTAAAAAGTGTTCACCATTAAACAGAGACTGTTTAAACAGTGTCCTACATTAAACAGAGCCTATTTAAACAGTGTCCTACATTAAACAGAGACTATTTAAACAGTGTCCTACATTAAACAGAGTCTATTTAAACAGTGTGCCACATTAAACAGAGACTATTTAAACAGTGTCCTACATTAAACAGAGACTATTTAAACAGTGTTCTACATTAAACAGAGTCTATTTAAACAGTGTCCTACATTAAACAGAGACTATTTAAACAGAGCCCTATATTAAACAGAGACTATTTAAATAGTGTCCTACATTAAACAGAGTCTATTTAAACAGTGTCCTACATTAAACAGAGACTATTTAAACAGTGTCCCACATTAAACAGAGACTATTTAAACAGTGTCCTACATTAAACAGAGACTATATAAACAGTGTCCTACATTAAACAGAATCTATTTAAACAGTGTCCCACATTAAACAATCTATTTAAACAGAGCCTAATATTGAAAAGAGACTATTTAAACAGTGTCCTACATTAAACAGAAACTATTTAAACAGTGTCCACATTAAACAGAGACTATTTAAACAGTTTCCTACATTAAACAGAGACTATTTAAACAGTGTCCTGCATTAAACAGGGACTATTTAAACAGTGCCCTACATTAAACCGAGACAAATTAAACAGTGTCAAACATTACACAGAGTCTATTAAACAGTGTCCCACATTAAAAAGAGACTATTTTAACAGTGTCCTACATTAAACAGAGACTATTTAAACAGTGTCCTACATTACACAGTCTTTTAAACAGTGTCCCACATTAAAAAGAGACTATTTAAACAGTGTCCTACATTAAACAGAGACTATTTAAACAGTGTCAAACATTACACAGAGTCTATTTAACAGTGTCCCACATTAAAAAGAGACTATTTTAACAGTGTCCTACATTAAACAGAGTATATTTAAACAGTGTCCTACATTAAACAGAAACTATTTAAACAGTGTCCGACATTAAACAGAGTATATTGAAACAGTGTCCTACATTAAACAGAGACAATTTAGACAGTGTCCTACATTAAACAGAGACTATTTAAACTGTGTCCTACATTAAACAGAGACTATTTAAACAGTGTCCTACATTAAACAGAGACAATTTAAACAGTGTCCTTCATTAATCAGACAATTTAAGCAGTATCCTGCATTAAACACAGACTATTTAAAAAGTGTCCTTCATTAAACAGAGGTTATTTAAACAGCGTGATACATTAAACCGAGACCATTTAAACTGTCCTACATTAAAAATACTATTTCAACAGTGTCCTACATTAAACAGTGACTATTAAACTGTTTGTAACATGAAGCAGAGACAATTAAAATAGTGCCGTACATTAACCATTGACTATTTTGGTAGCCTACATTAACCAGTGACTAATTATAAAAACAAATTTAGGGTACCCATTTTTTTTCCAATTAAGGGGTAATTTAACGTGGCCATTCCACCTAACCTGCAATCTTTGGTTAGTGGGGATGAAACACATTCAGACACGGGGAGAATATGTAAACTTCACAGGGACAGTGACACAGGGCCGTGATCGAACCCGGGTCCTCAGCGCCGTAGGCATCAGTGCTAACCAGTGTGCCACCGTACCGCCCAAACTGTGACTATTGAAACAATATCACAGATTAAACGGAGACGATTTAAACAGTGTCCGACATTAAACAGACACAAATTAATCAGTTTCCTGCCTTAAACAGAGACTCTTTAAACAGTGGTCCTACATTAAACAGAACCATTCGTACGATGTCCTACATTAAACAGAGACTATTTACACGTTTTGCTACAATAAACAGATATAATTTAAATAGTCCCCTACGAGAAACATACGTAAATATACACCCACATTTAACAGATAATATTTACGCAGTGCCCTGCCCTCAACTGACACCATTTACACAGTGTCCTCCATTAAAAAAGGGATAATTGAAACAGTGTCCTACATTAAACATGGACTATTTAAACCGTGTTGAATAGAATCATATAATTTACAGTTCAGAAGGATGATTATCGTTCCTTAGAGAAAGCAACCTACTTAAATCCACACCTCCTCCCCATGCTTGTAACCCAGTAACCCCAGTTAATCTTTTTGGACAATAAGGTAAGTTTCCATGGCAAATCCACCTAATCTTCACATCTTTGGACGATAATTTTAACCTAGAACTATATCCTACAATACACAGAGACCAGTTAAAGTGTCCTACATTCAACTGAAACTGTTGAAGCAGTGTCCTACTTCAAAGACAGAACATTTAAAAAGTGCCCTGCATTGAATAGCGACCATTTAAACAGTGTCCTACATTGAAGAGAGACCTTAAAACATTGTCATACATTAAAGAGAGACCATTTAAACAGTGCCCTACATTGAAGAGAGACCATTCAAACAGTGCCCTACATTGAAGAGAGATCATTTAAACAGTGTCCTACATTGAAGAGACACCGTTTTACCAGTTCCCTACATTGAAGAGGGACCATTTAAACAATGTCCTACATTGAAGAGGGACCATTTAAACAATGTCCCGCATTGAAGAGGGACCGTTTAAACAATGTCCTGCATTGAAGAGGAACAATTTTAACAATGCCCTACATTGGAGAGGGGCCATGTAAACAGTGTCCCCACGATGAAGAGGAACCATTGAAACAATGTCCTACATTGAAGAGGAACCATTGAAACAATGTCCTATATTGAAGAGCGACCATTTAAACAGTGTCCAGCATTGAAGAGGAACCGTTTAACAATGTCCTACATTGAATGGGAACCATTCAAACAAGGTCGTAGATTGAAGAGGGACCATTTAAACAATGCACCACATTGAAGAGGGAACGTTTAAACCGTGTCCTACATTGAATAGGGACCATTTAAACAATGCCCTACATTGAAGAGGGACCATTTAAACAATGCCCCACAATGAAGAGGACCCATTTAAACAATGTCATAAATTGAGGAAGAACCATTTAAACAGTGTCCTACATTCAAGTGGGACTATTTAAACAATGGCATACAGTGAAGAGAGACCTTTTAAACATTGTCCTACATTGAAGAGGGACCGTTTAAACAGTGCCCTGCATTGAAGAAGGACCGTTTAAATAATGTCCTACATTGAAGAGGAACCATTTAAACAGTGTCCTACATTGAAGAGAGACGGTTTTACCAGTTCCCTACATTGAAGAGGGACCATATAAACAATGCCCTACATTGAAGAGGGAACATTTAAACAATGCTCTACGTTGAAGATGAACCATTTAAACAATACCACTCATTGAAGATGGACCACTTAAACAGTGCCACACATTAACCGGAGATTATTTAAACAGTGCCTATCTGACAACAGAGACAAAGAACAAAGAATATCAAAGAAAAGCACAGCACAGGAAAAGCCCTTCGGCCCTCTAAGCCTGTGCCAACCATGCTGCTCGCCTAACCTAAAATATTCTGTACTTGCAGGGTGCGTATCACTCTATTCCCATCTTAGTCATGTATTTGGGATGCCGGCCATGAAAAGTTGCCGTTGGAGTTGCTTCCACCGCGTCCTTCAGCTCCGAGTTCCAGAAACCATCTGTTGAAATGACTTAACGCGTATATCTCCTCTAATCTATGCAGCTCTAACCTTAAACACATGTCTCCTAGTAAGTACTGGGAAAGTGCTTCTGACTATCAAATCTGTCCATTCCGCTCATAATTTAGTAGACTTCTATCGGGACGACACTCAATCTCCAGTGAGCGGAAACCATAGTATCCAAGCTCTCCTCATAGCTAATGCCTCCCCTCCCGCCTATAACGAAAAGCTGGGCAACCTTTTCTGTATCCTGTCGAAAGCCTTCACATCTTTCTGTTAGTGTGGACACCTGAATGGACCACTATATTCGAGGTTTGGCTAACGTAGGTTCTATACAGCTGCAACATGACTTGCCAAATTTTAAAGTCAGTTCCCCGGCCGATGAAGTCCAGCATGCCGCCTAACCTCTTGAGGACCTTATCCACCTGCTTTGCCGCTTTCAGTGACCTGTACACATGTGCACCCAGATCACACTTGTCATTAAATTATCTTAAGTGTGCTTAAGCGCTCTCCCATTCACTGTATATGCCCTAACTGTAATCGACCTTCCAAAATGCATTGCCTCACATTTGTCCGGATTAAACTCCATCTGCCATCTCTCCGCCCAAGTCTGCAAACGATCTAAATGCTGCTGTATTCTCTGACAGTCCTCATCGCTATCCACAATTCCACCAACCTCTCTGTCGTCTGCAAACTTACTAATCAAACCAGTTACATTTTCATCCAAATCATTTATATAATTGAGAAAAATGCAAAGGTCCCAGCATTGATCCTTGAGAAATTCTACTAGTCACAGACCGCCATTAAGATTAGCAACCTTCTATTGCTACCCTCTGCCTTCTATGACCTAGCCAGTTGTGCATCCATCTTGCCAGCTCACTTCTGATCCCGTGTGACTTCACTTATGTGCCAGTCTGCCATGAGGCACCTTGTCAAAGATCTTACTGAAGTTCATGTCAACATAATCCACTGCACTCCCCTCATCAATTATCTTCGTCACTCCCTCGAATAATTGGATCCAGTTAATGAGAGACTACGGGATCCCATTCAAACAGTCTGGTTGCCTCTCCCTTCTATGTCCATTTGCTTCGAAAAGGAACAAAATACGCTCTCGAAGAATCCTCTCGAAAACCTTACCTGCACTGTAGTTCCCAGGACTATCCTTGCTACCCTTATTTCTAAACAGTCTCATACGTTAAAGGGAGATTATTTAGCAGTATCCTGCATTAAACAGCGACTATTTAAGCGGTATTCTGTCCTCAACAATGATCTATTTTACGCTGAACATTATACATATCAGAATAATCTGAATTAGTCACACGTAAACATTGAGAACGTTATAGGAGAGCCAGTGGCAAGCTACCGGCAATAGTGTGGGGGCTAAAGCATCAGGCGGGAAGCAAATCGGAATGTACGTGTCTGGAACAGGGTGGAAAGAGATGAAATACATGAAGAATATTCACACCGGTGGGACGAATTAAATATTTCTTAAGGTAGTGTTTTATTGTTAAAATGTCAATAAATTAAAAGACCTTGTCTGCATGAGATCGTCAACTCGTTTTGCCTCCGCTCATTTTCCATAATTGTTGAGTTGCATTATTTACGTTTAGATATGCGATTTGCATTGTCTGCTTTTAAAATCCCACTCCCTCTCTCTCTCTCTCTCGCAGCCTCTTGCTGACTCATGCTGATCATAACCAACATCACAAACTAATGATCTTGCCATTTTGAGGTAATTGCTGAAGGCTCTGTTTACCAAGATCAGCACAATTTCTGCATTTACACCGCTCCTCCCACTGTCCTGGAATTGTTTGTTTTTTCAATTCTCTTGAACATAAATTCTTCCTCATGTCGCTGGTAGTATTTCTGAAGCCGGATGCCTGAATCCATACTCCGCACAGTGAGTGGGGGCTTTATGACATATTCACCAATAACCATTCAGTGGCTTCAGGATGACAGAGGGTATGGCAGATGTGTTTTAATACAGAGAGTGTAAAGTGATGCGTTTCGGAAATAATCCTGGTAAGAAACCCTGTGGATTAAATGGCACAGTTTTAACGCTGAGATGGGTCAACACATGGAAATCATTGACGGTTGTCGGACTTGATGGAATATTTGTTTAAATATTCAACAGAACCAGACAATGAAAACATGGAAATAAGAATTGAAAATTCTCCACAATGGTGACAAAAATACTGGTTAAAAGCTGGATAATTGCTTCCACCTGTGGACAAAATGAATTAACAAGGATGTCAGGGATATAGAGACTTTTTTCGGTAATGATGCCAGACATAACGAGTGTCCCTTTGCTGGAGAAAGTACAGAAACGATTGTACAATTCATTGAATCGAATTTATATCGCAGCAATACGTGGTTGAACCAAAACTGTCCAAGCAGATATTTAAAATGTGCAAGAACAATCTTGTACCATTCTTCATAAAACCCATATATGTTTCTTACTATTGCTGTTTCGCTGATCTGTTTAACTGACTTCAGCTTAACGTTTCTTTGGTAATCCCCTCAAAACGATTTCAAGGTGAGAGGGGCAAAGTATAAGGGAGATGTGCGTGGGAAGTGTTTTATGCAGAGGATGGTGGGTGCCTGGAACGCTTTGCCAGCGGTGGTGGTAGAAGCGGGCACGATAGCATCATTAAAGGTGCATCTAGACAGATATATGAACGGGCGGGGAACTGGTGGAAGTAGATCCTTGGAAAATAGAAGGCAGGTTTAGAGAAAGGGTCTGGATCGGCGCAGGCTGGGTGGGCCGAAGGGCCTGTTCCTGTGCTGTAATTTTCTTTGTTCTTTTGGCTTCGGCCTTAATGACCGATGAGCTCGGTCCAGTTCATATCGGGAGGGGTCCTCCCTCATCAATCAACTCCGCCAGCATCTTACCGAAGTACTCTGTAGGCCTCGGGCCCTCTGCCCCTTCGGGCAAGCCCACAATCCTCATATTGTACCAGCTCGAGCGGTTTTCCAAATCTCTGAGCTTTCCTTGAAGCCCTTTGTTAGCCTCCACTAGCCTTCCCAGCTCGTCCTCTATTGAGGTGAGCAGGTCGCTGTGCTGCGATACGGCCTCCTCCACTTCCTTCATCTTCTCGCCCTGCTCTCTCACCTCGGCCAATGTCTTTGCCGCAGCTACCCTCACCAGGGCGATTGCCTTCTCCACCAATGATCTCAGTGCGGCTGCTATCTCCTTCCTCAATGCCTCGATGTGACTCGCAAAATGCTTCTCCAGCTCTACAGCCACCACCTAAATCATCGTCTTGAGCATAAGCAGGGCGACCCCGCCATGCGGCCCATCCTCCGCCATCTTGCCAGCACCTTTGCTGGCCCTCTCCCTCGATGGTGAACCCTCGCTCCCTCCCTTCCTCACAACTGGTTTTTGAAGTCCTTTTGGCTTCCTTCAGCGACTTTTTAATCTCCCTTCCTTCAAAATATACCCCCGTGACCGGACTTTAAACACCCTATAAATATACCTCAAGCCGGAGCCAACCAACGTTCGACTTCCTCTCTACATGCCGCCACCGGAAGTCCCTTCTGCCTCCATTTTAAGAGAAGATTCTTGACCACAAAGCTGAAGCTCATTGCAAAGTTTCCCTGCATATTTTACATGTTGTTCACAGATAGATTTCTTCAGTAAGCTCCTCCATAAATTTGGATTCAATTTGATTTTTCTCACTGTGAGATCTTAAGTTTATTCCTGAATAAATACAGGGTCATGGGCAGCAACATCATTTTATTAGACAGGGAGATTCAACGAGTTTTTCACTGAAATCCTCTGATGTCAATTCCTGAGATTAGAATTTATAATGAAACAATTTAGATAAATTAAAACTGTCACTTTGATAAACCCAACTGCTTTCTGTTAACTCACCACACACTCTTCGCGATCAGTTTAATTATTTGGGGAATTCTCCAGGCAGCTTGTGCACAGGAAGAGCCCAAAAATGGTGGCACTTTCAAAATTATGTTCAGAGTGTCTGATCGTGGATTTCTTTCTAATCGAAGGTGTGCAAACTGACAGGCATATTGATTGCACAGTAAGATTCCACCATCAGAAATGTGATAATGGCGGAACATTCCCCCAAGTCCCCTGTGGAAAGGATTAATTAACTCCCTCATTCCCACTTACAAGTTTAAGACTTTTCATAAAATATATTTAGAGTACACAATTCATTTTTTCCAATTAAGGGGCAATTTAACATGTTCAATTCACCTACCTTGCACATCTTTGGGTTGTGGGGGAGAAACCCACGCAAACAGGGAAAAAATGTGCAAACTCCATATGGACAGTGACCCAGAGCGTGGATCGAACCTGTTATTTCGGCGCCGTGAGATTGCAGTGTTACCACTGCGCCACCGTGCTGCCCTAGACTTGAAATTCATGACCTTCGGACCCATTTGGCAGTTTGTGAGCTACGTTTTAAAAAGTGTGGTCACAGTTGCTGTGTTTTTCAAAAATATTTTCATTCAGATGAGGAAATAAATAACAAGATGCAATTCAGTCACAGCACAAACAAAATACTATTCTCCTCATTAGAGTTGTATTCCTTTATTCCCATTAAACGTTTCCCCTCTTCCCTCACCTCTACCCACTTCCCCTACGCCCAACCGCTCACGCACTGGCAACAAACCGATCGTTAAATAGAGACAAGAACAGCTTCCATCGCGTCCAGAAAATCCCATCTGAGCCACAAAGGGCATACTTAAGTTTCTCAAGTTTAAGTAATTCCGCAACATCCCTCAACCATGTGGATATTTTTGGCGGATCTTCTGGCTTCCATTCGAATAAAACTTGCCTCCGGGCGATCAATGTGCAAAGGCCATCACATCGGCCCCTTCCCCATCTATTAGTCCTGGTACTTCTGACGCACAAACATTGCCTCATGTGGTGCCAGAAATATTTCCATCTCCACAATTTGTGTTCGTGCTTTAAATACTGAGACCCAGTATCCGAGTAACCGTGGGCATGACCAGAAAATGTGGACACGGTTAGCTGGTCCTCCTTTACACTCTCACATTTATATTCACCCTCTGTGAAGAATCCACTTATTCCTTCCTGTGTCATACGAGCTCTGTGTACATTCTTGAATTGTATCAAGCTCATCCGAGTACATGAAGAGGTAGCATTGACCCTGTGTATAATTTCACTCCATAGTCCCCATTCCAACTCCACATCCAACCTCCTCCCACTTTTCTTTTATTTCTTCATTCGGTGTTTCCTTTCTGTCCATCAGCCATCTATAAATGTTCGCAATTCTCATCTCCGAATTAGCTGGGAGGAGCAATTTATCCAGCAGGTTGTTATCTGGTAGTCGAAGGAAAGGGGACAATCCTTTTTCACCACATTCCGTAATTGAAGATAATTAAACTTCGCCTCCCTCTACATTTTGTGTTTCTCCCTCAATTCTTCAAATATCGCAAATCTACTTTCTAACAACAAGTCTTTAACCTGTCTCAGCCCAGCTGTATGCCACTGTTGAAATATTGTATCCAATCTGGCCGGGGTGAATCGGTGATTTCCATAAAGAGGGACTCGCACCAACAAGTTTCCTGAGCAAAAATACCGTCTCAGCTGGCACCAGATGTTGAAGGAAGATGTCACCACGGGATATCTTGTAAACTTCCTCGGGAGGGTGCGGGTGGATGGGGGGGGGGGCAATGGGGCCGCAGCGAAAGTCTTTACACTAGCCCCTTACACTATGTTTCCTCCACCTGTTAAACAATAGTGTGGGATGGGATTGTAGGGAGATTGCACGTCCATGGTGAATTGGATGCGGTTCGGGCCTGCGAACTGGAAGCTGTCAATATGACGCAATGCAGCAGAGGATGTAGGTGGGGAGGGAAAGGACCTGAGGAGTGAGGAAAGTGTCAAGATAAGAGGAAATACGTTCGGTCATAACACCAGTCCTCGAGTGAGCTTTGTCAAAGAGTCATTGGTTCGAATCGTTAGGTCTTTTCTTTCCCCACAGATGCTGCCAGATCTGCTGAGATTTTCCAGCATTTTCTCTGTCGCTTCCTCCACCTGTACCCATTCCGCTTCTTCCTCTCCCCATCATTGCCGAATCTTCTTCAAGTTCGCCGCCCAATTATAATACAAAAGATTGGGAAGCGACAACTCTCCCACACACCGATTCTTTTCAAATATATATATATAGAAACAAAGTTCTTGTTTTATTTGTACATATTAACCACTTTAGGGTTTTCCCTTTATTTTTGAAATGTTTGCATGATAGTAAAAACGTTTTGTTATATTGACACAATGTTATTGTTGCCTTGTTGTTGTTGATATGTTAAAGTGGAGTGAGCAGGTAGGGTGGGTTGGTGGGCAGTGAATGGGAGGCGGAGGTTAAACACCAGTCCTGGAGTGAGCAGGTAGGGTGGGTGGGTGGGCAGTGAATGGGAGGGGGGAGATGAAGCACCAGTCCTGGAGTGAGCAGGTAGGGTGGGTGGGTGGGCAGTCAATGGGAGGCGGAGGTTAAACACCAGTCCTGGAGTGAGCAGGTAGGGTGGTGGGTGGGAAGTGAATGGGAGGCGGAGGTTAAACAGCAGTCCTGGAGTGAGCAGGTAGAGTTGGTGAGTTGGGAAGTGACTGGGAGGCGGAGGTTAAGCAGCAATCCTGGAGTGGACAGGTAGTTGAGTGAGTTGGACAGTAAATCGGAGGGGGGAAGGATTAACACCAATACTAGAGTGAGCAGGTAGAGCGGGTGAGTTGGACAGTAAATGGGAGGGGGAGGTTAAATACCAATCCTGAAGTGCAGGTAGCATCGGTGAGTTGGACAGTGATTGGGAGGGGGGTTCATTAGTGTCTGTGCCTTTATTCCCAATGAGGCAGTCGGAGTTGATGATTAAACAAAATAGGAAGAGACACAGGCCCTGAGAGTGAGTCTCCAGTCAGTACTCACTGCCAATCCTCTGGTGTACTTCCCTCCCTACACTCGCCACTCGCTCCCTCCATTCCCCAGTACCTCCCTCCATTCCCCACCATCCCTCCATCCAGTCCCCCATCCACAGTGTGATTTGATGTGTTTTCAACAATTAAATTGGTCCATTGTTTGGACGTGTATATACAATGGATTTTATAAAACTGAGATTGTGACTATCGAAGTGGGAGTATTTTTGGTATCTTGCTGTGTCTTTATATTTCAATAATGTTTTGCTTTCGTCAATTTCCAGGTTGCTCTTTCTCTCCCCAAGGAGAGGTGATTTTGACGCTCGGACGACGCAAAGAGAATCTTTACTCAACGAGAAATCCCCATACAAGAGCTGAGTGAAAAATATTTAAATTTAAAAAAAACAATTTATTAGGGCATTGGTAGTTTATATCATAGTAACGATAACATCAAAATAAATATGGTATATAAATCAATTTCAACCCTGTCACGTCAATGTGTCTTTGTCTCATGGGAGTGTCCCTTTAAGAAATGTTTTTGTCCTATCACATGGCTTCAGCGATGTCATTGTGTGGGTGGAGCTGGGCTGTGGCTCTGAGTTTTACTTTCGCTTTGAGTTTGAACTGGTTTAGTACTGCAGAGGTTGAAAGAAGTGTCTCTCTATCTTCATTTTAAAAGCTGATTTGATTGTGAACTTCCGGTGAGATTCTGTACTTCTGGTGGCGCTCGCGAGCGGGGTGGCTGCGTTGAGAAGAGGCTCCCGCTGGTGCGCGATGTTTCGGACTTTTTCGGCGGTTTCCCCGTTGTTCTTTCTTTCCGAGTTCCTTCGGCCTTTGGGGCCTGAGGGACTGAGGGATCAAAGCAAAGTGGGAGGAAGAGTTGGGAGACGATATGGAGGAGGGGTTCTGGTGTGAGGTGCTCCGGCGAGTGAACGCCTCCACCTCGTGCGTGAGGTTGGGGCTGATACAGCTGAAGGTGAAGACTGCACCTCACGAAGGCGAGGATGCGCCGATTCTTTGAACGAGCAGACGTTGTGTGTGAGCGTTGCGGGGTCGGGCCGCTAATCACGTTCATATGTTTTGGCCCTGTCCAAAGCTAGAGGATTACTGGACGGAGATTTTTAGGGTAATTTCTGAAGTGGTGCACGTGAAACTGGACCCGGGCCCTCGGTGGGCCATATTCGGGGTGTCAGACCAGCCAGGGTTGGAAACGGGTGCGGAGGCAGATGTTGTCACCTTCGCCTCGTTAATCGCCCGGAGGCGGATTCTGTTGGGTTGGAGAGAAACCTCGCCACCCTGTGCCCTGTGGCGGGGGACCTGTTGGAATTCTTCACTCATGAGAAGGTTAAGTTTGAACTGAGGGGAAAGATGGAGGAATTCTACAATTCATGGGCATTATACTTCATGAACTTTCAAGAACTGGATAACATCGGACATTAGCTGGGGTGGGTGGATGGGAGCTTTGGGGGTGGGAGTGGGGTGGGGCGGGGGGGGCTGTGTGTGTTAATGGCGACTATGTGTGATTCCTGATTCCTTTTTGTCATTTGTTTCTGTGAACATGCGGGCTACTGTTTGGGGTTTGATGGGAGGTTGGGATCGTTTTTATTGATATGCGGATTGACATATTTGTTACGGATTATTGTTTATTGTTGGTGGGTGTAAATTTGGGAGAAAATTTGAAAAAGAAGGAGAATAAATTAAAAGCTGTTTTGAGATTACTTGATAACTTAAAAGAGCTAAATGTTTTGTGGAAGGAATTCAAACCTGCTGTTTTGGCAAGGAAACAAGAGCATCCATACCAAGTCGTAAAGATTGTAAGAATGCCATGTGCTGGGCCGCAACTTTGAAAAGGGGGTTTGGGTTTATGGGATTTGTTATTAAATTGGAACAGTTAAGAGGGAATTCATTAAGGGTTAGGAATAGATTACTGTAGGGATATTTATGTTTGTAGTTGATAAAAATTCTTGCATGTGTGTGGTTATACAAATGTTAACTAAGTTTGTAGAATAAAGCTTGTTTTTTGTTGAAAAGCGAGACCTCTGCTGAATAAAACCTGAAAGGCAGGCACTTGTGGTCAAAGTAACCAAAATCAATCAACACTTTTAGGTCGCGTGAACTCCATGATATACTTTGGAGTTTTCTAAACCCTGGCCCATAACATTTGTCCTTCATTATTACACCCCCAGAATACACTTGAGGTATGGTTACTCAAGGGTTGGGGTGTATTTTGGAGGGAGTGGGGGGGGGGGGGGGTCAGGCGTCTCAGTGTCTCTGGGGCGAGTTGGAGACTCGTGGGATTTTCACTCCAAGAATTGGGTGAGGCATTCCAGTGAACAAGGTGGAGTGTGGGAGCAGGAGGGAACGCAGGTTCAGGATGGGTTTGGTGTGTTTTATAAATTAAATACTGGGGCACACAGGAGGCATTTGCACCGTCATTTTATTTTAATCTGTCTCCATGTGGGTCAGGGTTTAGTAAGGGGGAGAAGCCCACACCCCCAGCTCTCTATCCATATAGCAATAACATATGAAAAATACTAAATTGATCTGTGGTTATATGGTTGGGGGTAGGGGTCAATTTGGTGGGGGAAAATATTTTTTTGGGGGAAATATTTTTGGGGGATATTTTGGGGGCGATATTTGGGTAGGAAATATTTTGGCGGAATATAATTGAGGGGGTAATAAAATTTGGGGGTGAATACATTTTGGGGAAATAAGCAGCTAGGGGGAAACCCAGCACAGGGGGGGTTGGACAGAAGCCAGTAGAGGGGGAGGGTCAGAACCCAGCAGAGGGGGAGGGGCATAACCCAGCAGAGAGGGAGGGGCAGAACCCAGCAAAGGAGGGGAGCAGAACCCAGCAGAGGTGGAGGGGAAGAACGCAGCAGAGTAGGGAGGGGCAGAACTCAGCAGAGGTGGAGGGGCAGAAGCAAGCAGAGGGGGGAGCAAAACACAGCAGATGGAGGGGCAGAACCCAGCAGAGAAGGGGAGCCGAAACCAGTAGATGGGGAGGGGCAGAACCCAGCAGAGGTGGAGGGGCAGAAACAAGCAGAGGGGGAGGCAAAACAGCAGGTGGGGCAGGACCCAGCAGAGTGAGGGGGGAGCAAAACAGAGAAAAGGAGTGGGGGGGGTCACAGCAGGGGTAGCAGATCACAGCAGAGGGGGTGCAGAACTCAGCAGAGGGGGGCAGAACTCAGCAGAGGGGGTGGCAGAACCCAGCAGAAGGAGGGGCAGAACCCAGCAGAGGTGGTGGCAGAAACCAGCAGAAGGAGGGCAGAACCCAGCAGAGGGGGAGCAGAACCGAGCAGGAGGAGTGGCAGAACCCAGCAGAGGGGGGGGGGGCAGAACGCGGCAGAGGGGGTGGCATAACCCAGCAGACGGAGGCGCAGAACCCAGCAGAGGGGGGGCAGAACCCAGCAGAAGGGGGGGAGAGCCCAGCAGAGGGGCATAACACAGCAGAAGGGGGCAGAACTCAGCAGAGGGGGGGGGCAGAACCCAGTAGATGGAGGAGGAGAACCCAGCATAAGGGGGGAGAACTAAGCAGAGGGGGGCCACAACCCAGCAGAGGAGGGAGAGGGGGGCAGAACCCAGCAGAGGGGGGCAGAACCCAGTAGATGGAGGGGGAGAACACAGCAGAAGAGGGGAGAACCAAGCAGAGGGGGGGGCAGAACCCAGCAGAGGGGGGTGGCAGAACCCAGCAGAGGGGGGCAGAACCCAGTAGATGGAGGGGAGAACCCAGCAGAGGGGGGGCAGAACCCAGCAGAGTGGGGGGGGGGGCAGAAACAAGAAGGGGGGCAGAACACAGCAGGGGGGGGGGAAGAACCCAGTAGATGGAAGTGGGAAATCCAGCAGTGGGGAGGGCAGATCTCAGCAGATGGAGGGGGAGAGCAAAACCCAGCAGAGTGAGGGGGACAGATCCCAGCAGAGAGGTTGGGGGTTAGAACCCATCAGAGCGTTTACTCTATCTGGGCTTCTCAGTATTCTGTAAGTTTCAATTAGTTTTCACCTCATCATCCTCAACTCCAACGAGCCCATACCCAGAAACCTCGACCGCTCCCCGTATGACAAATCCTTCATTCCGTGAATCATTCTTGTGCACCTCCTCATGACCCTCTCCAGTGCACGCATATCTTCCTTTGATATGGATGCCACAACTGCTCACAATATTCCAAATGGGGTCTGAAATTAATCCCACTGCCCCTGCTCTCCCGATAGCACTCTATGAATGACCAAACTAATCGGTCTTCCACACTCTCTCACCGTAGCCCTGGATCAATCTCCAAGCCAATCCATCAGGACCTCTTGTCCCAGTAATCCTGCATCAAGGCCAATCTAATCACACAGAGCCGCATTCCACTGTAGCTTTATCGCAAGCCCAAACTAAGGCACACACACCCAGCTGACCGGGCATTGGGGAGTCACACACACACACAGATGATCGGCCATGGGGAAAGCACACACACCAGCTGGTCGGCCATTGGGGGGGGAGTCACAAACTCCCACCTGATCGACCATGGGGGTGGCACACACACCAGCTGATCGGATGTGGGTGAGGCACATACACCCAGCTGGGTGAAGCACACATACACAGCTGATCGGATGTGGGTGAGGCACATACACCCAGCTGGTCGACCATGGGGGAAGCACACTTACACAGCTGATCTGCCGGAGGGGTGCACACACCCATACCCAACTGATCGGCCGTGGGCGAATCACACGTACACCCAACTGTTCCACAATGGGGGTTGTCACACACACACACAGCTCATCGGCCATGGGGGAGGCATACATACCCAGCTGACCAGCCATGATAGGAATCCCACACATCCTGCTGAATGGTCATGTGGGAATCATGCAGCCCCAGCTGATCGCCCATGTGGGAATCATTCAGAACCAGCTGATCTGTCGTCTAGGAATTACAGACCAGCTGATGGGCCTTGGGAGAATCACACACACCTATCTGATCACCAATGGGGGAATTATTCATGCCCAACTTGTGCCTGACGCCGTTCCTATTCTTCCTCCTCCCAGCCGCCAGGCACCGCTACAGATCCCCATGCGGAGGCTGCTGCTCGTCCCGGTGTCACTTCCTGGCCCAGCACCCCCGGCCCAGCCGCTCAAACACACAAAACGTAAGATGGCCGCCGACCACCTCCAAAGGTAACACAAGGTGGCATTAGGATGAGTTCAGGGCGAGGCTGGCTGGTGATGGGCAGTTTCACCGGCACTGGCAGGAGAGAGATGCCGTGTGGGTGGGCTTTCCTCTCATGATTTAATTAATTGAAGTATTGGACCAAAGGGAAATTTCAGCACATTCTTCAACTGCTGTCTGAATTGAGTCTGTGTCACGGCGTAAATCGCAGTGTTTGTGCAGCAACTCAAGAGCTGCAACATGAAGCCCATTTCCATAACATAATAATCTAACCATACAGAGTAATTCCCCAGATACCACATTCGGCTCCACATAGAATAAACCATTAACATTGACCATAACAGGATGAAATTAGCCGAGATAATAAAAAGCAAAATGATGGATTTCCTCCGACTCTCCATCTCTGGGTCTCTGGGACTCTCCCCACTGCTGTGAGCCCGGAGTCTCCTGCGGGCCCTGCTGCTCAGGACAATGTGTCTAACGGTGAAAACATTGAGGAGCAGAATCAGGGCGAATGGAACACCCGGGGTTAGAATGTGGTGGAGGAACTCGATTGTTACCCAGACAGGAGAAAACTTAACATCATCTGTGAGAGCACAAAATCCGGGGTCGTTCTTCAGCCAATACCGACCTGTGAACATAAAATACCAGAAAATGTTCTTCAAACAGCTCAGCACAGTCACTGTTCCCAGAACCACAGCCGCCGTTTTCTCGCTGCAATATTTACTTTTCAGCTTTGAGCAACAAATGGCCACAAATCGATCAAAGGTGAAAGCGACGGTGAACCAGACAGAACAGTCAGTGGCTGCATAAAGCAGGACGGCGTGGATATTACACACGGGGATCGACCGCAGGAAATCAAACTGTTCATCAAAAACAATAGGAATGTGTCTCAACATCAGGTCGAGAATCACGACCAGTAGATCCCCCACTGCCATGGCCACCAGGTAACAAGTGACACATTTGGACAGTCCACAGTTTTTCCTCTTCATGATCACAATTGTGATGATGTTCACTGAGAGGAAAGGAAATAAACAATGAAATTATACATCAGGCCAAGGAAATCATTACCAGTGTGATTGAGGTGGTGTTGACAAAATAAAACAAATACACACACTCACAGACACAGAGACACTAACACACACTCACATTCCCAGAGAGACACAAATACACACTCTCACAGACACGAATAAACAAACACAAAGACACAGAGACACTAACACACACACTCACATTCCCAGAGAGACACAAATACACACACTCACAGACACGAATAAACAAACACACAGACACAAATACACTAACACACACACTCACAGACACACACAAAGACACAAATGCTCACACTGACAGACACAGTGACACAAACACACACACTCACAGAGCGTCATGAATGCACGCACTCACAAATACACAGAAACACGAAGACTCACAGAGACAGAGACACACATATATACTCACAGACATACAGAGACATCAATACACACACTCACAGAGACACAGATACACCAATACGCACACTCAGAGACACACAGAGAGACGAAAACAAACACTCACAGACACATATACACTACCACACACAATCACAGACACACAAAGGCACTACAGACACATATACACTATTACACACACTCACAGACACAGAGAGACAGTAATAAGCACACTCACTTCCACACCCAGATGCACTAATACACACACTCACAGACACACACATAAACACCAGTACACACACTCACAGACACAGAGACACTAATACATACGCTCATAGACACAGATACACTGATAAACACACTCACAGACACACACAGAGTCACTAATACACACTCACAGACACACAGAGACACAAACATACACACTCACAGACACAGAGAGAGTTTAATGCACACACTCACAGTCACACAAAGACACTAATGCACCCACTTAAAGACACACACAGACACAAATACACACACTCACAGACACACAGGGGCACAAATACACACACTCACAGAGAAACAGAGAGACGAATGCACACACTCACGGACACACAGAGACACAAAAGCACACACTCACAAACACACAGAGAGACACCAATACACACTCACAGGCCAACAGGGACAGTAATACACACACTCACAGACACACAGAGACAATACTAGATACACTCACACACACAGAGACACAAATACACACGCTCACAAACACACATACACGAATACACACTCACAGACACACAGATGCACTAATAGATACACTCACAGACACAGAGACACAATTACAGGCACTCACAAACACAGTGAGGCACTAATGCACACTCACAGACACAGCGACACAAATACATACACTCACAAACACACAGAGACACGAATACACACTCACATAAACACACAGAGACACTAATACGCACACTCACAGACACAGAGGTACAAATACACACACTCAAAAACACATAGGCTCGAATACACACACTCACAGACACAGCGACAGACATACACACACTCACAGACACACATAAATACTAATAAACACTGAGATAAACACACAGAGACACTAATAGAAACAGTCACAGACACAGACACAAATGCACACACTCACAAACACACAGAGATACTAATACACACTCACATAAACACACAGAGTTGCTAATAGATACACTCACAGACACAGAGGCACAACTACACACACTAACAAACACAGACACCAATACAGACACTCACAGTCACAGCGACAGAAATATACACACTCACAGACACACATAAACTAATACACACTCGCATAAACACACAGAGACACCAATAGATACACTCACAGACACAGAGAAACACATGCATACACTCACAAACACACAGACACGAATATACACACTCACAGCGACAGAAATACACACATAAACACTAATGCACACTGACATAAAGCCACAGAGACGCTAATAGATATACTCCCAGACACAGCAACAGAAATACACACACTCACAAACACACAGCGGCACTAATACACACTCACATAAACACACAGAGTCACTAAGAGATACACTCACAGATACAGAGGCACAAATACACACGCTCACAGGCACAAAGGATCGAATACAGACACTCACAGACACAGCGACAGAAATACACACACTCACAGACACATAACTACTAAGAACCACTCACATAAACGCACAGAGACACTGATAGAACCAGTCAAAGACACAGACACAAATGCACACACTCACAAACACACAGCGACACTAATACACACTCACATAAACACACAGAGTCACTTATGGATACACTCACAGACACAGAGACACAACTGCACACACTCACAAACACACAGACATGAATACACACACACACAGTCACAGCGGCAGAAATGCACACTCACAGACACACATAAACACTAATTCACACTGCCATAAACACACAGAGAAACTAATAGATACACTCACAGACACAGAGGCACAAATACACACACTCACAAACACACAGACACGAATACACACACTAACAGTCACAGCGTCAGAAATACACACACTCACAGACACACATAAACATTAATACACACTCACATAAACACACAGAGACACTAATAGATACATTCACAGAAGGAGAGACAAATACACACACTCACCAACACACAGAGACACGAATACACACTCACAGACACACAATGCACTAATAGATCAACTCACAGACACAGAGACACATATAAACACACTCACAAACAGACAGACACGAATAAACACACACACAGACACAGCGACAGAAATACACACACACACAAACACACAGAGAGACAGTAATACGCACGCTCGCAGACACACAGAGAGTCAGTCATGCACACATTCACAGACACAGCGACACAAATGCACACACTCAGAGACACACATAAACACTAATACACACCAATCCATCATGCAAACCAGCCTCTCATCCATTGGCTCGGTCTACAATCCACACTGCCTCGGCAAGGCAGCCAGCAAATTAAGGATCCCACGCATCCCGGTCAGTCTCTTCCGCCCTCTTCTGTCTGGAAGAAGAGAGGGAAACAAACACAGGCACACAAAAAAACACACACAAACACACAGAAACGTACCCATAACACCCCCCCACTACACAGACAATTTAGCACACATACCTTCACATACACACTCAAAGACGCCGATAAACACACACACATACACCCTCGCCACACCCAAACAGACAGCCACGCACAAACAAATTGATAGGCACACCTACACCTAAACACGCACCCACGCACACATGCCCTTACACACATACCCACACTCACATGTGCACCCATAGATACAAAAATCATGCTCCCACCCAATCGTGCACACCCATATCCAAACACCCACCCACACACAAACAAACAGACACAGCAACACGCACCCACACACAAATACTCACACGCACACTTAGACTGTCTCACACACACTGACCGACACACACTAACAAACGCCCCCACAGACAAACTGTTCCCCCACACACAGATCCCCAAATATACACACCCACACACACACGCACCCACTCACATAGCTTTACACACAGACACACACATTCACCCATACACCTGCACACAGGCACATATTCGAAGTCATAACCGAACGCGCAGAGAAACACACGCACACGCACGCACACCCACACGCATACCCGACATCCACACACACTCTCGCACGCACACGCACTCTCTAACACGCACATATACTCACATACACACTCAAGAACACACGAACTCACATACACTCAACTGCTCACTCCCACATGCACCAACACACACTTGCTCACACACACTCTAATACTCGTTATTACGAGGGAGGAAATATTAGGTGTGTTACAAAGCACTAGACGAATAACCAGGGCCAGGTGGCATCTATCCCAGATTGTTCAGGGAGGCAAGAGATGAAATCGCTGGGCCTCTGACAGAAATCCTTGTGTCCTCATTGGCCACAGGTGAGACACCAGAGGATTGGAGGATAGCCAATATTGTACCATTATTTAAGAAGGGTTGCAAGGATAATCTTGGTAATTATAGGCCCGTGAGCTTGATGTCAGTGACAATTAATTTTTCGGAAAAGATTCCCAGAGATAGGATCTATGCACATTTGGAAGTGAATGGTATTATGAGCGACAGACAGCATGATTGTGTACGAGGGAGGTCATGTCTCACTAATTTGATTGACTTGTTTGAGGAGGTGAGAAAAATGATTCATGAGGGGAAGGCTGTGGTTGTTCTCTACGTGAACTTTATTAAAGCATTTGATAAGGTACCTCATGGCAGGCTGGTGCAAAAAATTAGATCACATGGGGGTCAGGGGTGAAACAGCTGGATGGATCCAGAATTGGCTTGACCATTGAAGACAAAGGGTAGCAGTGGAAAGGTGTTTTTCCGAATCGAGCTCTGTTACCAGTGGTGATCTGCAGGGATCAGTACTGAGACCTCTGCTGTTTGTAATATATAGAAATGATTTGGAAGAAAACGTAGTGGGTCTGATTCGCAAATTTTCGGATGATGCTAAGATTGCCGGAGTTGCGAATAGTGGTGGATTGTCAAATAATACAGCAGGATATAGGTCGGCTGAAAAATTGGGCAGAGAAATGGCAGATCAAATTTAATCCAGGGAAATGCGTGGTGATGCATTTTGTTTTAACCAATTCAGATGGGAGCTATAAAATAAATGGGAGGACCATCAGGAGCATAGGGACACGGAGAGGTCTGGGCGTGCAGGTCCACAGATCCTAAAACGTGGCAGCACAGGTGGAAATGGTGGTAAAGAAAGCAGATGGCATGCTTGGCTTCCTAGGACGAGGTATGAAAGCTCAAAAAATTATGTTGCGATTATATAGCACGTTGGTTAGGCCACATTTGGAATACTGTGTCCAATTCTGGTCACCGCACTTCCAGAAGGACGTGGAGGCTTCGGAGAGAATACAGAAAAGGTTCACCAGTATATTGCCTAATTATGGAGGGCATTAGCTTTGCGGAGAGATTGAATAAACTGGGATTGTTCTCCTTTGAGTGACGCAAGCTGAGGGGCGACCTGGTAGAAGTTTATAAATTATGAGGGGTGTAGATAGGATGAACTGTTGGAGGATTTTTCCCAGGGCGGAAATGACAATTACAAGGGAGCACAAGATCAAGTTGAGGGGGGGAAAGGTTCAATGGAGATGTGCGGGGAAGTTTTTTACACAGACGGTGGTGGTGGACAGGAATGCACTGACAACTGAGGTGGTTGGGGCAGATACGTTAGCGACATTTCAGGCTTATCTGGAAAGGCACATGAACAGACGGGAGATAGAAGGATACAGGCGGTTGGTCTCGATAGGGCACGTGATCGGCGCAGGCTTGGAGGAACGAAGGGCCTGTTCCTGTGCTGTAATGTTCTTTGTTCTATGTACTTACTCGCACAAGCTCCCGCACATACATGTTCACACAAACTCACAGACTGACACTCACACACCCACCCACGCATATACTCACACACATCCTCACAGGCACACTAAAATTGCTACACACACTCACACATAGAAACACACGCACACCTACCCACACATGCGCGCAGCACACGCTCCCACAAACACCAACACTCACAAATGCACACACACACCCACACGCCCTCACCCAGACACTGACACACATCCACAAATACACACACATATACAGATACATATCGAGACATCCCACCCACACATGGCCAGCCACACACACACAGAAATGCACACACACCCGGACCCAGACGACATCCAGACACATCCAGACACTTACCCACACATCGACACGCATACAGAGACTCTCGCGCACACTCAAATAAACACTCTCATACAATCAATGACATAGAAAGAGACACGCGTCCTCTCACCCACACAGACACACCTAGACTGTCACCCTCCCACACATACATAAGTATACACACATATACATGAATCCGCACACACATCCATAAACACCCCCACATACCCACACTCTTACCCACAAACTAACAAAGAAACACCCACACACACATACGCACACAGCCAAACTCTCAGACACTCACACACAAACACATTCAATCACAACCGAGCCACCCCCACACACAAAACGCACACCAAACACACAACTATGCAAACAAGCTCCAAAACATGAACACAAAAACCCTCACCCACACACACAGTCATACCGACAGACATTATCCCACTCACACTCACACAACTCCATGCATACGCACACTCACACACAATCATGCACAAACACGCACTCACCCACACGCTCAACCACTCACACACAAAGTCACGCTCACGCACCCACGCACGTATAGCCACATCTACACACCCACACACAAACATAAACTAACCATATGCACACCCAAACGCGAACACACAAACACCAACATACACTCCAAGGCACACACGCACATGCACACAACACACCCACACACACATAAACATACCCAAACAGACCCCAGACACCTACACAGACATACAAAGGAAATTGAATCTGCCACACAAACACTCGCGCACGCACACGCACACATAGTCACAGCCATACGCACACCCCATCAAACACACATAGTCACCCACACAATCATCAAGACACACCCACACTCAAATACGAACACACCCGCACATTCACACACACCCTACAGCCAGCCACGCACCAATATATCTGCACATATATGTATACAACACAAGCGCAGTTACCCACACACCACACACAATACTGCACATACACCCAACACACCCACACATATCACACACACACAAGCTCCCACGCACACGTTCCCCCGCCAGATACTACAACCCACTCACCCAAACTCACACGCACCAATACACACTCTCACCCACACTCAGACCTACACAGAAACACACACGGACACACACATATATAGTCCCACATACACACATACACAACCAGACTCATACCCAGACATTCCCAAACGCACGCACACACACAGTTGCACTCACACTCACAGCCACACATTCATACGTATAGTGGCAGCCGTGTGTACCATTTCCAATATGCAATGCAGAACTCGCCAAGCTTCCTTGGCCAGCATCTTCCAAACTCACAACCCTGACCACTCGAAGGACAAAAGCAGATACCTGGGTTCACCACCACCTGGAGGTTCTCCTCCAGGTCACACACCTTCCTGACTTGGAAATACTTCGCCGTTCCTTCTCTGTTGCTGAGTCAAAATCTTGGAAGTCCCTCCAGAGCAGCACCGTGGCTCCACCTACACCTCAGGGACTGCACCAGGTGTTATGGGCAAGGGTTGAAAAAGTTTCAAAGTATATTATGAAGCCCACCTGACCTACAACCTTTATGTTGAAATTGGCTAGGATGAGCACAAAGCCTTCCTTTCAGGTGGTATTCAACAGACTTCTTTAGCGTTTGAATTTAAAAACAGTTTTCTTCTAAGACTGTAGTTAACATTTGTATAAGCACACACAACAAGTATTTGTATTAATTGCGAAAATAAAGACCCCACACAGCTACAGTAATTTATGTATAACCCTTAATGAATCCCCCCTTTAACTGTTCCAATTCATTAACAAAGTCCAAGTAAAACCAAAAAACCCTTTTGTCAGCATATGGCCTTCCCACTTGTATAAGACTGTTGTTACTGATACTTTGTTCCCCTTATCAAACAACAAATTTGAATTCCTTCCAGAGAGCAATTATCTCTTTCAGGTTAACAAGCTGACTGGAACAGCTTTTAAAATGAAGATAGGGTGGAAGGCCCAAAAAACCTCTGTTCTCTGTCTGTAGTCCACAGCAGCCACATGTGAAAGCGAAACGAAAAAACTCACAACCACAACTCAGCTCCATCCACACAATGATATCACTGAAGCATTGTGATAAGACAAAAACCATTCATAAAACGACACTCCCATGACACAGGCCATGATGGCAGCGCACCACCATCTTATGCAGAGTAACAAGGGATTGTCAGTAAATGGTGGCCGAGCCAGCGACACCCACAACGTAACTGAATAAAACAATACTGAGCCGCAGCCAGACCGGGAAGGAATGGAGATCAGGTTGGCTCTAAGTAGAGTCTCCATCGTGTTGTGTAGCACCACCATCGCATTAAACAGCATTGATTTCAAATAGATCGAGCACCTCAAAACTGGGCTTTGATGAGACGCTGTTGTCCATCAGCAGCAGCAGAATTGTAACAACTACAAACTGTAACTTTATGGCTGATCCTATTCCCCAACCTCCCAATCACATCGCTCCAGGGAATCCTCCCTGGTTCAATGAGGAGTGCAGCAGAACGTGCCAGGTGCAGTACCAGGCAGACCTGAAAATGAGGAGGCAACCTGTTGAAGCTACAACACAGGAGAAGCAGAGATATGAAGCTCAGATCAGATCTAAACTCAGCAGTCCTGCCACAGCCAGCCGTGAATGGTGGTGGATACTAAAACAATCCATTCCAGCAGGAGGTTTCACAAGTATCCCCATCTTCAGTAATCGGGGAGACCAGCATATCAGGGTAAAAGTCATGGATGAAGCAATCCCAACGATGTTCAACCGAAAGTGCCGATGGAATGATCCCCGGGAGGTCCGCAATATCACAGATGGCATCAAACTTGATTCACTCGACATGGCATCAACAAACCGCTGACGGTACACGATCCTGAAAAGGCTCTGGTCCCTGACCATGTTCCAGAAATAGGACTGACGACCTGTGGCCCCACAACTTGGCCCATAGCCAGGCTGCTCCATTAGAGCTAGAACATTGGCATCTACCCGGCAATGTGGAAAATTGCGCAGCTCTGCCCTGACACGAAGAGTTGGACAAATCCAACCTGGAAAATTGCCGTCCCATCAGTCTGCTGTCGACCGTTAGCAATGTGATGGAAGGGATCAACAACAAAACAATCAAGCGGCACTTACTCAGCAATAACCGGCTCACAGACGCTCAGTTTGTGTTGTGCCTGGATCACTCGACTGCTGACATCATCGTAGCCTTCGTTCAAACATGGACAACACACTGATGTAAGAGGTGAGTTAATATGAAGGCAGCTCACTGATGTCACATTCAGAAGCTGCCTCACATTACCTCCCCAAGCTGGACACACCCCGACACGGTATCTGTGCAGCTGGGAGATGGACAGACTACACTGGAAGTGACCAGCAGTGCAGCAGTGTGGATGCACAATTTATGCATCGATATTTCCACAGCACAGGGACAGGAGGGGCTGTATCATTGAAATCTAGTGTCAGAGAGAGAAAGTGTGCGGTACTGGGGACGGGGAGATTGTGGGGGGCGGGAAGCTCTGTTTTCAGGCTCTGTTTAAACGTCAACAAGCAGATACGTTTTGACAAATGGATAGAGCTTTGGCCAATCAGACGGACAACGTAATCGTGGGATTGGATCAGATGATTGAGACAACCAAGGCTTTGCCAGAGCAGCTGGTGATAAAGGTCAGTGAGTACAAGATGATGGTTCGAGGGGATTTGGTCACAGGTTGGAATGTGGGCAGCAGAGTTTGAGATGAGCTTAGATTCTGCAGCTTTGCAACTGGAAAGCTGGTCAGCATGGAATCATAGAACTTGCTGTTCTGAATAAGGTTATTCGGCCCATCGAGTCTGCACCGGCCTCGGAAAGAGCACCCTACCTAAGCCCACACCTTCACCACATCCCCATAACCCAACAACTGCATCCAACATTTTTACACACCAAGGGCAATCTATCACGGCCAATCCAACTAAGCTACACATCTTTGGACGGTGGGACAAAAACGGAGCACCCGGAGGAAACCCACGCACACACGGGGAGAACGTGCAGACCCTGCCCAGGCAGTGACCCAAGCCAGGGATCGAGCCTGGGACCCTGGAGCTCAGAAGCAACTGTGCTAATCACTGTGCTACCGTACTGCCCCTAAATGGGAATAGCCGAGTCTGCAATTCTCATTGACAGCTCGGGTGTGTCAGCGGATATTGTGGAGGTGACAGTAAACACGATTAACGGCAGAATGGATATGGATCAGAAATCTGCTCAGGGCTAAAGGTTAACAGAGGTGGTAATCAGTCTGGACAAGCTTCAGGTACAGGCATGGGGTCAGCGGATAGGGGCAGAGTTTGTGAATGGAACTGAAGTCAGTGCCCATGTTACCGTGATTTGTATAAGGAGAGTAATACATTTAAAATGGGGATTACAAATATAACAGCTGCATATCGGGGCTTACCAACAATTCCAGTCGGAGCCAGAGGAGGGGGTGAAGTATCAAAACACTAAAACGTTTAGCAGTGTTGTTGCAGAGTGAAACCTGGATTCGGAGACTCAGTTGAAACAACAGCATCAAACAGGGCAAGATAATTGACAAGAACAGTAATACAGTCAAACGAGGTTTATAGAATTATAAACAGGAAAACGTACCAGGGACACCTACAACGGCCAGGATCGGATAGTATCCCCCTTGAATAATCCAGAGTACATATTTGATCCTGGTTGCATATTGAACCCGATATTTAGAAAGCCAATAAACACCCCAGAATAAACTCCTGTCCATTGTTATAATGTTCCGATCGATTATTCCCAGATTAGGATCCATTGTTGGAACGTTGCGATCGATTGTTCCCACATTCTGATCCATTGTTGTAATGCTCCAATCTATTGTTCTCAGATTCTGATGCTTCTTCTCGGTCTCTCTGGAGCCGCTGATCTCTGTTAGTGTTGGAATTGATGCTCCCGCTGATAGATTGGGATAACACATTGAAAGGAATCCCTTATTAATAGAAGAGCGACACCCTCCAGTGGCACAATTAGGATCCATGGAGACTGACATTAATCACTGAACAAACAGGCTCACGTAACACATTTCAATCCATTTTTTAAAATATCGGAATAGATTGGAATATTTACCCAGTCTAAATGGGGTGCATGACACTCAGTGAGGGATGGAACGGTTATAATGGCTGGCGGACTGAGCATAATCTTTACATTTTCCTTGGATAGCTGAGTGGTCATTTTGTTATCATGGTTATGTGTCTCAGATGAAGGTTTCTTTCGTCATATTAAGTTCTCTTGCTCATGTATCTGCTTTGTTTGTTTTGTTTGGCCCCTTGTTCCGCAATGTAACCAATCACTATGTTGTCGATGTACCATTTGTCAATGTTTTCTGTTGATTATTGTTGTGTCTATTTTGTACGTACTGTGTACGTTCCTCGGCCGCAGAAAAATACTTTTCACTGTATTTCGGTACATGTGGCAATGAATCAAATCATCAGGATTGATTAAGACTGCTGAAATAAAGGATCTTGTTGAACTTTACATCTGTTGAACAATCTTATGTACAGCACAAACATTGCAAGAACTTCGCGTAGAACTGTCCCTCAGTTACGCACTGTGCAAACTTAGCAAGAACTTCACATAGAATTATCTCTCAGTGTTATGTACAGCACAGACTTAGCAAGAACGTCACACAGCACTGTCTGTCAGTGTTACGTACAGTGTAATATTAGCAAGAACTTCATATGTCACTATTTGTCAGTGTTATGTACAGTGCAATATTAGCAAGAAGCTTCACACAGAACTATCTCTCCGTGTTATGTACAGTGCAATCTCAGCATGAACTTCACATCGAACTATCACTCAGTGTTATATACAGCACAAACTTAGCAAGAACAACACGTAGACTATCTCGCAGTGTTATGTACACTGCAACATTAGCAAGAACTATGCATGGAACTATCCAACAGTATTATGTACACTGCAACATTAGCAAGAAGCTTCACATAGAAATATCTCTCAGTGTTATGTACAGTGCAATATTAGTAAAACGCTTCACATTTGCCTATCCCTCAGTGTTATGTACAGCACAATTTTAGCAGGACCTTCACATAGAATTAGGTCGCAGTGATATGTACAGCAAAAACTAAAGCAAGATAATTCATACAGGACTATCTCTCAGTGTTTTGTAAAACAGAAAATTGGCAATTACGTCACAATGAACTATGCCTCAATGTAGGTACAGCACAGAATTAGTAAGAATTTAACATGGAATTATCTCTGAGTCGCATGTGCTGTACAATCCTGGCAGAAAGTTTCATACAGAACTATTTCTCGCTATCATGCAAAGCACAAACGTAGCAAGAGGTTCAACATAGAACTATCTCATTATATCACTCTCACTCTGTATTTATCTGTCTCTCATTCTCCATGTATCTCTCTACCTGCATCTCTCACTCGCTCTCTCCCTGGCTCACTCTCTCTACCTCTCTCTTTCTCTCATTCCCTCTCTCTCCAGCTCTCTCCCTCTCTCACTCTAGCTCTCTCAATATACATCTGCATATCTCTCTGCGTGTATCTATATCTCTGTGCCTCTCCTAATGTATCTCCCACTCTGTATCTCTCTCCCACTCTATATGTATCTCTGTATCTCTATCAATCCACTGTCTCCCCCCTTCTCTCCCTCTGCATCTCTCCCTCTATACCTCCCTCTCTCTCTGATGTATATCCATGTGTATATCTCTCTGTATCTCTCCGCTCAGTACCTATCTCTCGGCACCTCTCTCTGTATCGCTCTCTGGATATCACTCCCTGCATCCCTCTCTCCTTGCATGTCTCTCTCTGCATGGCTCTATATCGTTCTCTGTATCTCTCTCTGTATCTCTCTATCTCTCTCGATATCTCTCTCTCTGTAACTCGCTCACTGTGTATCTCGCTCTCTCTGCATCTTTTTCCATATCGTCAGCGCTCCATCTCTCAAACTGGTTCTCTCCCTGTATCCAGCTCTCTCTCTGTGTCTCTCTGTATTTCTCACTCTCTCTTTCTCTCTCTCTCTCATTCTCTCCCTCCACCCCCCCTCTCTCTCTCTTTCTATCTCTGTGTATCTCTGTCTGTGTATCTCACTCTCTCTCGGCATATCTCTCTTTGCATGTCTCTCGCTACATGTCCTATATCCTTTTGTGTACTTCTCTCTCTGTGTGTCTCTATATCTCTCTCTACATCTCTCTCTCACGCGCTCTCTGCATCTCACTCTTTATGTGTCTCTCTACCTCTCTCTCTACATCTATATGTATGTACATATATAGAACATAGAACATAGAACAACACAGCGCAGTACAGGCCCTTCGGCCCACGATGTTGCACCGAAACAAAAGCCATCTAACCTACACTATGCCATTATCACTATATGTAGAATCTGCATCGCTCTCTGTGTGTATCAATATCTCTGCACCTCTCCCAATGTATCTCTGTGTAGCTCTCTCCCCCGCTATACCTCTCTCTTTGTATCTCTCTATTTCCACTGTCTCACTCTTTCTGACTCTCTATATCTCTCTACCTATACGTATCTCCCTCTGTCCCTCCCTCTCTCTCTGTATTTCTCTGTATATATCTCGCTGTCTCTCTCTGCTTGGAATCTATCTCTCGGTACCCCCCTCTGCATCGCTCTCTGAATCAAGCTCCCTCTATCCCTCTCGTTGTATCATTCTCTTTGCACGTCTGTCTCAGCATACCTCTGTATCTTTCTCAGTATCTCTATCTCCGTCTCTATATCTCTTTCTCTGTGTCTCGCGCTCTCTGTATCTCGCGCTCTCTGTATCTCGCTCTCTCTGCACCGTTCTCCGTATCTCTCGCGCTGCACCTCTCTAACTGGTTCCCGCTCTGCATCAAGCTCTCTCTGTGTGTCTCTCTGTGTTTCTCACTCTCTCCATCTCTTTGTCGCCCATTCTCCTCCTCCAATCCCTCTCTCTCAATCCTTCTCTATATCTCTCCACGTCTGTATATCTCTCTCTGGATCTCTCTCTGTGTTTATCTCTGTCTCCAACTCTTACGTTATATATATATCTGTGTATCTCTCTGTGTATTCATTCCTCTCTATCCCTCCTACTATCTGGCACGCTGCACCTCTCTCTCCGTATCTCTCTGTATCTCTCGCTCTTCCTCTATCACGCTCTCTTTGTCTCCATCTCTCTGTATCTTTTACTCTGCATCTTAATCGTTGTATCTCCCTCTGTGTAGCTCTATTTATCTCTCTCGCTGTCTGTATCTATCTCTATATATTGCTCTCTATCTCTCTCTCTGTATATGTCTCTCTATTGCTCTATCTGTACCTCTATCTCTATCTCATTCTCTCTATCTCTATATATATAGATATATTTATGTCCCCCCTATCTTTGTCTGCACTTCTCTCTATATTTATCTCTCCATCTCTCTCAGTGTATCTCGCTCTCTCTGTATCTCACTCTCTATGCATCTCTCGACCTCTCTCTCTGTATCTATATCTCTGATTCTCTCTCTCTCTGTATCTCTTTGCTTGGTATCTCTCTGTCTCGCTCTCTGTATCTCACTCCCTGAATCTCTCTCTCTGTATTTCTGTCTGTGCATCTCTCTCTCTGTATCTTTCTCTTTGCAAGTCTCCCTCTGCATGACCCTATATATTGCTCTGTATCTCTCTCTATATCTGTATATCTCTCCATATCTCTCTCTCTGTATCTCGAACTCTCTGTATCTCGCTCTCTTTATCGTTCTCCCTATCTCTCTCGCTGTATCTCTAGCTGGTGCTCTCTCTCTATCAAGCTCTCTCTGCATATCTTTCTTGATATATATCTCTCTAACTCTCTCTCTATATATCTGTATACATATATATGTCTGTATATCTCTCGCTGTATCTCTCTCACTGTATCGCTCGATGTATCTCTCTCTCTGTATATATCTCTCTGTGTATCTCCGGGTGCTCCACTGTCTCCCTTTCTGTCTCGCTCTTTCTCTCTCTCTCGCTCTCTATCTCTTTCTCTGTACCTCTCTCTTTAGCTCAATTTCGCTCTCGATCTCTGCATCCCTCTCTGTATTTCCCTGTACATTTCTCCCTATAGCGCTCTCTGTACCTCTCTCTCTGTATCTCTCTTTCTGTATCTCTCTGCTTGCCATCTCTCTCTCTCGTTACCTCTCTCTGTATCGCTCTCTGTATCTCACTCCCTGAATCTCAACCTCTGTATATCTGTCGGTGTATCTCTCTCTCTGTATCTCTCTCTTTGCATGTCTCTCTATGCATGCCTCTATATCTTTCTCTGTATCGATCTCTGTATCTCCATATCTCTCTATATCTGTCTCTCTGTATCTCGCGCTCTCTGTATTTTTCTGAATGTGTCTCTCTGTATCCGTCTCTGTCTCGCTGTCGCTCTCTGTATATCTCTATCTGTATCTTTAGATCTCTCTCTATATCTCTTTCACGCGCTCTCTGCATCTCACTCTTTATGTATCTCTCTACTTCTCTCTCTCTCTCTATACATATATATATATGCATCTCTCTCTGCGTGTATCTATATCTCTGCACCTCTCCCAATGTATCTCTGTTTCTCTCTCTCCCCCGCTACCCCTCTCCCTCTGTATCTCTCTCTCTATCCACTGACTTTCTCTTTCTGACTCTCTATATCTGTCTCTATATATGTATCTCACTCTGTACCTCCCTCTCTCTCTCTGTATGTCTCTGTATCTATCTCTCTGTCTCTCTCTGCTTGGTGTCTATCGCTCGGTACCTCTCTCTATATCGTTCTCAGAATCTCGCTCCCTGTATCTCTCACTTGTATCATTTTCTTTGTATGTCTGTCTCAAGCCTTCTGTTTGTCTCTCTGTATTTCTCATTCTCTTTCTCTTTCTCTCTCATTCTCTCCCTCCCACCCCTCTCTCTCAATCCTTTTCTTTATCTCTCTGCGTCTGTATATCTCTCTCTGCATCTCTCTCTGTGTATACCTATGTACCAGCCTCCCCGAACAGGCGCCGGAATATTGCGACTCGGGGCTTTTAACAGCAACTTCATTTAAAGCCTACTTGTGACAATAAGCGATTTTCAGTTCGTTCATGTCTCTATCTCTTACTGTATATAATCACTGTGCATCTCTCTCTGTATCCATTCCTCTCCATCTCTCTCACTGTATCTCTCACTGTATCTCTCTCTGTATATCTCTCTGTGTATCCCTAGCTGTTTGCCTGCCACGCTCTCTTTGTCTCTATCTCTCTGTATCTTTTACTCTGCATCTCAATCGCTGTATCTCTCTCTGTATAGCTCTATTTATCTCTCTCGCAGTCTGTATCTATCTCTATATATTCCTCTCTCTAACTCTCTCTGTATATCTCGCTCTGTATCTATATCGCTGTATCTCTCTCTCCGTATCTCTTTGCTTGGTATCTCTCTCGGTACCTCTCTCTGCACCGCTCTCCGTATCTCACTCCCTGAATCTCTCTCTCTGTATTTCTGTCTGTGTATCTCTCTCTTTGCATGTCTCTCTCTGCATGACTCTTTATCTTTCTCTGTATCTCTCTCTGTACCTGTATATCTCTCTATATATATCACTCCCTATCTCGCGCTCTCTGTAACTCGCTCTCTATATCGTTCTCGCTATCTCTCTCGCTGTATTAAGCTATCCCTGTGTATCTCTCTTTTTATATCTCTCTGTATCCTTCTCTCTCTCTCTCTATCTATATATGTCTGTATCTATCTCCCTGTATCTCTCTCACTATATCGCTCGATCTATCTCTCTCCCTCTATATATCTCTCTGTGCATCTCTCGCTGCTTCGCTTCTCTCTTTTTGTCTCTCTGTATCTCTCTCTCGCTCTGTATCTCTTTCTCTGTATCTCAATCTCTGTATCTCTCTCTGTAGCTCAATTTATCTCTCGCTCTCGGTATATATGTCTGTGTATCCCGCTCTATATTTCCCTGGATATTCTCTATTGCTCTCTCTCCCTCTATCTCTCTCTCTCTCTCTCTCTATATATATATATATATATATATATACACACACACATGTATGTCTCTATGCATCTCTCTCCATGTCTCTCAGTAACTATTTTTCTGTATGTGTCTCTCTGTATCCGTCTCCGTCTTGCTCTCGCTCTCTGTTTTTCTCGCTCTGTATATCTCTCTCTGGAACTCGCTTTCTCTCTTTATATCTTCATTTATCTCTCTCACTGGATCCCCCTCTCTCTCTGTATAACTCTCTCCATCCCTCTCGGTAACTATCTCTACCTCCCTCTCTTTCTCTCTCTCTCAATTTAAATTCCATTTCTTACTCTCTCTCTATATATATACATATATATTTATATGTATGTATATATAAATATATGTATCTAATTATCTCTCAGTGTTATGTACAACACAAACTTAGCAAGACCTTCACACATAACTATCTGTCAGTGTTATGTACAGTGCAATATTCGCAAGAAGCTCCACACAGAACTATCTCTCCGTGTTATGTACAGTGCAATCTCAGCATGAACTTCACATCGAACTACCACTCAGTGTTTTGTACAGCACAAACGTAGCAAGAACAACACGTAGACTATCTCGCAGTGTTATGTTCACTGCAACATTAGCAAGAAGCTTGACATAGAACTAGCAATCAGTGTTATGTAGATTGCAATTTTAGCAACCAGCTTCACATAGAAATATCTCTGTGTAATGTACAGCGCAATATTGGTAAGAAGCTTTACATTTGCCTATCCCTCAGTGTTATGTACAGCACAATTTTAGCAGGACCTTCACAAAGAATGAGGTCGCAGTGTTATGTACAGCAAAAACTAAAGCAAGATAATTCATACAGGACTATCTCTCAGTGTTTTGTAAAACAGAAAATTGGCAATTATGTCACATTGAACTATGCCTCAATGTATGTACAGCACAGAGTTAGTGTGAATTTAAAATGGAATTACCTCTCAGTCGCATGTGTAGCACAATCCTGGCAGAAAGTTTCATACAGAAATATTTCTCGCTATCATGCAAAGCACAAACGTAGCAAAAGGTTCAACATAGTACTATCTCTCTATCGCACTCTCACTCTGTATTTATCTCTGCATCTAATTCTCCATGTATCTCGCTGCCTGCATCTCTCTCTCTCACTCGGTCTCTCTCTGTCTCACTCTCTCTACCTCTCTCTCGCTTTCTCTCTTTCCCTCTCTCTCCAGCTTTCTCCCTCTCTCACACTAGCTCTCTTATAAGGTGTTCTTCCGAAGGACAACAACATGCTGACTCAAATTGTTTTTAAACCAAGGGCAAAACATTCATATTTCCTCTTGCGTATGTTCCCAAGCTTTATCTCTTCAAAGTTGTTTATTTCAACCTATAAATAGAATGGTTTTTGACTGCATAACTCAGAGTGCAGTGCCTTGGCTTTGCAGCTGAAACAATCTCTCTCCACAAGTAAATTTGTGTAAATAAATTTCCTAAAATCGAACCTCGAGGAATTTGTCTTCATTATGATTTCCACGACAAATTGGCGTAGTCGTTGCAGTTTCCCTAATTTAGCGGGATGTGAACCCCGAAACGAATCTCTAAACAGGACTCTCTCAGCTGAAAGGGAGAGAGCCAAAGCGCGTCCCCAGCTGAAAGGGGGGTCAGCCGCTCGGCAGCCTTAATTACTGGCCAGTGACTCATGCGAGGAGAGTTATCTTAATTAATAAATTAATGATAGCTGCATGGGAAGAAAAAGTGGCCTTAGAGACTAAAATTGTTTTTTAAAAAAGACTTCGAGGTTCGTGAAAGGATAAACAGCGGTGTGCGCTCCCTGTTGTATTTGTAAATGATTTCCGATTTCCGCGGTTGTTGTTATTGTTATTTATATGTTCTAAAGTATTTTGCAGAAGGAACGATGAGCACGAAACTCGCCGCTCCCTCACAGTTCGTCCCGAAGACTCGGTAAAGATATCCGGAGCGAGAAAGAAGGTGAACTCCTTAAAGAGGACAGATAAGGGAGTCAAAATGAGTCAGAAAATGAAAAGAAACAATCGTAAAGCAACAGAATGAGGCAGGAAAACCTATATGTCCCGCATAGAAATCTAATGAAGCTGACCCCCTTTCGGAAAAAAAAACAGGGGAGTGAAAGTAAATAGAAGATTAAGGTAAAAGCGAGATTTGTCTGCAGCCGTGAGATAAGGCTAACGGTTAACTGTGATATGTGTGAGCTGTGAGAATCTGTGTGTTTTGTTTAACCAATTAATTTTAGTCAAAGCATGAAGTGGGTTGTATTTTTTATCGTCTGTCATTGTGAGTCCGAGATTACAACTTAAGTGATTTTTGTTGAGATTTCTCTAATGAACGGAAACATTGGAAATTACAATCAGTTTTTTTTAAAGTGCCTTTACGGATAAAAGTAATTGAAGATGAATAAGTTTTTAGATTATCTGAAAAGACGTAAATGGCAACATGCCAAGTTCTCCGCCCCTGAGATTCTGCAGGAAACATTAACCATTTCAGCAGACAGTTGATCTTTTCTGAATTGACAAAGAAAAAGTATACGTCTCTAAGAATAACTAATGCCTATAAAATCAATCATTGGAAATTGATTTAAATGTGTGCTATTTATAGCCTCCTCTCAGGGGATGTTTTGCTGCTTCCAAAATACTCTTATGGTGCACCTTTGTCAGCTTTGAAGCTTTGAATTGCAGTCCCACCCGGCATAAATGGGGATGGTTCCCAATAACGATAAACATTTGAACGAAGGAAATGAGTCCCTCGAACACTGGTCAGCAAATAGAGGGAAAGAGGCTATCATGCAAGGGGCCAAGAAGCATTTAACCCCCAGGAAGGATGTCCCGCAACTAGCGACACCTGACCCTATTAGGCAGAAAGACACTCTGGAAATTAGGAGCGGTAATACATCGAATTGAAAATGGAATGTTTATGTAACTGTCTCAAATACAAGCTCACCAGCTGAAAAATGTAATAACTTCTGAGACTACGCCCAATCGCTCTGTGTCTGTGTTCTATGGTGGCAGCTGAACATTGACCTTTACAGTACCACTGTTTTAAAAAAAATTATACTGCAGGAAGTCTTACAAAAGATTAATCATCGTTGGGCACATCTATTAAAACACCTGATAGAGTCCAGATGAGAGAATATAGTGACCCATTGCACGACTTGGTATGCTCGTGAGGATGAGCACGAATTCAATTTATAAACGCAAAGTCACTTAGGACAGCAGACATCATTGCATGCCACTCCTTTTTATTTTTCGGGAGTGTGGGACAGGGAATGTTAGTACAGTTGACCCACAGTGAGAGGGACCTTTTTAGGATGTGTTTACCTTCAGAACCCCATTTAACATTGGCCGTATGACATCCCGCTAAGGCAAAGCAAATAGGAGAAGTGATCAAAGAGGCCAAAGGAAAAAAGTAATACACGGGATTTATATTTAAATGGACGGACAAAATTGCCTGATAGAATTTTATGGCAAACAGGAGGGCAAAGTGACCTGGAAAGAAGAACAATGGCCCGCCACATTTGAAACACAACAACCTCCCCGAGAGAGCCATCATTTACTCCCTTCAATCCTGGCCCAGGTACTGGCACATCTATGGGCCCAACATAAAAATCATGTTGGAAAAGTACAATCTGCCCCAGTGCATAGGGTGCAGTTACAGAAGAACATTGCCCTGCCCTGCTTAAAACTATACAGGTTGACACTGGAAGCAGAAAAAGGGATAGAGGGAGTGACCAATGCACGATGACAGCAAGGGGTGCTGAAGAGAACACAAAGCCCCTGTAACCCCCTATACTCCCCATTCTAAAGGTTGGAAGACCCAACGAGTGGTGGTTTGTGCAAGATCTTACAACCATCAATAAAACTGTTATCACTATTGCTCCATTTGTGCCGGACACAAATGTCATTTTGTCTTCTATAACATCAACAACGGATACTTTCTCAGCCTTTTTCTCCATACCATTGCACCCAGAAAGTCATCATCTATTTGCTTTACATATCGGAATTAACACTATTAAAAGAGACTTGGACGAGTGCCAGTTGTCGGCAGGCTCAACATTCCCTCAATATGATGACGACTTATTGAAAGCCTCAGAGGGAGGGCTAGTTTGCCAACAGAATACCCTTTTGTTACTACCACATCTGGCAGAAAGAGAGCATATGGTCTCAATGGACAAGCTGCAATTCTGTCAGGAGACAGTTCAGTATTTGGGATTTCAGCTGCAGCAAGGACAGCGGAGGCTTGGGTCTGAAAGAAGACAGGCTGTAGCAAGGGTGCCAACTCCACGCACGAAAAAGGAAACCTTTACCTTCCTCGGAATGTTAGGCGATTGCAGGCAGTGGACTCCGGACGATAGAGAGATGGACACAGTATTGCGAAAGGCTACCCTGCAGGATGCCCCTTCAGTTGTTACCTGAATCCCAGAGAGGGAGCAAGCATTTCATAATTTGAAACAAGCCCTGATTAGAGCCCCTGCCTTGGGACGTCCTAAATTCAGCAAAACCTTTACTCTTTATTTGAATGAAGCAGGGGGATTTGCAACAGGGGGTCCTGGTGCAAGAGCATTCCGGAGGGGAAAGACCACTTGCCGCTTACTTGGTGGCCCTATGTGCTGTGGTAAAGGGTCTGCCAAATTGCTCAAGAGCAGTAGCAGCCACAGCAGCCATAGGAGAAAAAATAATTCATCCGCAACGTAGCATTTTACTGCGGCTCGATCCACTGGGTACGAAGTAATCCACCCTTAAACCAACTTTACCTACAAGCGAGCGCCAGCTGCCAATCCTGCTACACTCTTACCCACGCCCTCAGAAACAGAACATATGGATGATCAAGACTGCTTACTATTGGTTGAAGCCACCACAACCTCTCGACCTGTTTTATTGAGTCACCCACGAGAAAATCCAGACATCATCTTTCTCACCAATGGGTCAGCAAATCGACCAAATGATATGACCCTCCTGGCCGGTGATGCAATAGTAACTCCATTCAAGGTAGTGGAAGCTTTTGCTCTGCCTTCGGGAATGTCTGCTCAAGCGGCCGAATAGTTTGCCTTTACTAAAGCATGCATTCTAGCTAAAAATAAAACAGTCAATATTTATACTGATTCCCGATCCGCTTTTAGGGTAGTACATGTTTTTGGCTAGTTATCGAAAAACAGGGGATTCATAACTTCCTCCGGCCAACCTATTAAACATGCTACATTGGTTTTAAATTTACTAGATGCTGTTCAGCTGCCCAGTAAGAAAGCCGTTTTAAAGTGCGAAGCGCACACTGCCGCAGACGATGAAGTCTCATGCGGCAATAGATTTGCTGATAACATAGCAAAGTAAGGGGCTCTCAAACAGCAGCCACAACTGCTAGCAGCTGCAATTGAACTTCCATCCACCATAACAGAACCAAAGGTAAAACAGGCACAGGAGCAAGCCTCTCTACAGGAGCATCACTCTTGGCTAAAAGCAGGTTGCTACCAAGACAATTTTGATAGGTGGATAAGGGCTTTGAAAATAGACCGTTTGAAGCTCTCAGAGAAATTATACTTTTGGAGGAGTTTAAAAATTCAATTCCAGATGTAGTGAGAACTCATATGGAAGAACAGAGGGTTAAAACTGCGAGATTAGCAGCAGAAATGGCAGATGATTATGAATTATTTCATAAATCAAAGCTTGGTTTCCGACATCAGTTTCAGCCTGTGAGGGACAGAAACTGGGGACATGAGAAATACTCAAGTGGTAACGGTGAAGGTCATCTGATGGGAGATAATAGGGAGAGTGTACCTCAGATTAAAAAAGAAATCCAGGAGGGTGGAAAAGAAGTGAAAAGTTTTAAATATTTTCACTGTAATAAACTAGGCCATGTGAAGTCACAGTCTTGGTGGTTGAAGAAAAGCACTGGGAAGGCTGATTTGGTAAAACAGGATAAGACTGTGGGGTTTGTTAAAGTGGTAAAGGAAAACCCAGGTGAAGCGAAGGAAGTGCAAAAGATTGTACAGCCTGATCAAGAGTTGATTGATAAGAAGGTGCCAGGTGATGTGGGAGTAGGAGTAATAGAGAAATTATCTTGTCCAGGAATACAGTTTATCTTGGGTAATGATAGAGCTGGATCGCAGGTGAGAGTGATGCCTACTGTGGTTGATAAACCAGTGGAAAATCAGACAACTGCAGTGTTGAAGGACGAATATCCTGGGATTGTGATACCAATGGGTATTAACAGTGACAGGGGAACTCATTTCACTAGCAAATTGACCAAAGCCCGAACACAAGCCACGGGATTTGATTGGAAATTGCATATCCAATATCAGCAACAATCCTCAGGAATGGTGGAAAGGGCGAATGGAATAATTAAAACTGCAGTTACAAAAGTGTGTCAACAAAATGGGCTGCTACGGCCAGATGCCATACCCACAGTAATGTATGCCCTGCAAAAGGAGATAAATCGTTTCACCCCGAATGAGAAAATAATTGGAATGTCCCATGACAACTGAAACTAAACCACCAATGACTCCAGCGGCAGTAGTCATAATATGGGCAGATGAGGCGTCACTAAAATATGCCCAGGCCATGTATGAAACTGCTGGGAAAAAAAACAAAAACATGAAAAGGTGCAAAACGCTCAGATGCATCCAAAAGAGGGAAATACACACCCTTTAAACCTGGAGATCAAGTGGATGTGAAAGCACTAAACAAACATTATTTTTCTCCCAGGTGGAATGGACCCTACCAAGTGCTGCTAACAACCCGAAAAGCCGTTAAAGTAAAAGAAAAGCCAGATGGGATCCACGCAACTCGTGTAAACTACATCATAAGGAACTTTGAGAGTACTAGTGAGACGCTAACCTGAAGAGAATGATGGCGTTGATGTTTTTATATTATCATATTAATCCAACATCATGTAGAGGGTAAACTGAACACTAAACCTTGATATACATGTCCCACTCATACGCAGAGAGGGTAAATAAATTCAGTTGTTGGGTTTGTACACAAATTCCCAGATGCTTGGAGGAGGGCTTCCCTGTGCGACCTATCCCATTCGCCAGTAAAGAGATAGCAGAATGGGCTCTAAGACAAAATAGTACAGGACGTGGAGAAGATACACAGAGTATGTTCGATTGGAGATTGGCTGGATACGATATGAATACGTTTGAGGAATGGTGGGGGCCTAGGTTTAATGTAACACGTCAAACGCCCTGTTTGATCCTTCCCAATTATACTGGCGTCCCAAAAGGAAGCATATGCTTTAAGAAACATAAACCATATGGGGCCTACCCAGTCGGCAGAAGTCAGTGCGACCAGAACTTGAATTGGCAACCCCCTATGTTCCACCTTACAGCTAAAGGACTATTCATCTTTGATTGGTCAGGAGTTGAAAATCAAACTAGTGGAGGCTTCTGGGAAGGGGATCGATTAGACTAATGATGACTGATAGTAAAGAAAGCCTGACCGCATATAACGGCACGTATTTTATCTCTGGCCACAGCAGAAAATTGGGAAGGCTCCTGCTATTTGGGATAGGTAGTCCCTTATGTGCATCACATTCAGCAATTGCAGGACCATCCCCATCACAGGACGACACGCAGTGTTATGACATGGGCACAAATGCTGGGAATAATGATACCACCACTAGGAATAGCCACTAATGCATGCGAACTACGAGACATCCTTGAGCAGGTAGCTAATGACACTGCAGAAGCTGTTAACCAGATAGAAACTGAGATGGTTGCTATAAGAACGGTTTCCCTGCTGAATAGAAGGGCTCTTGATTTCTTGTTAGCTGAAAAGGGAGGCACTTGTGCCCTGATTGGAAGTGACTGTTGCACATACATCCCTGATAACTCAGAAAAATTGATAATCTGGTGGATCACATTTGTAGAGAGGTGACAAGATTACATGAAAATGAGGGATGACACTATGGCTTTGGGTGGTTAGGATCGTCAGGACAGAGGATTATGTTCTGGATTATAATCACCGTTGTAATCTTGATTGTCGTATGGTTACTGTTTTAATGTTGCACAAGATATTTTTATTGTACTAACATGGGGGAACAGCTCTAGCCGCCTTGCCTCCTTGCTACCAGCTCATAACACGCAGGGAACTGTCATACGTCCATTCCCCTTACATTATAAACAACTCTTCTCTATGGAGGACACGATAATTTACTAAAAGTTGTTGATCAAAAGATCAGCAAGGAGGGAATTGTGGAAGGGAAGTTAATGAGTTCCCAATTTAGAAGCATGCTGGGAATCTTAACTATATTTTAACACTGCTTTTGAGCGAAAATAAGGAGGTCAAGTAATGTAAACCAAATACTGCTTAGTATGTGATACTGGCCTTATTATGATAATAAGTTGTTCTTCCGAAGGAGACCAAAATGCGCACTCGAATTGTTTTTAAACCAAGGGCAAAACATTCATATTTCCTCTTGCGTATGTTCCCAAGCTTTATCCCTTCAAAGTTATTTATTTCAACCTATAAATATAATGGTTTTTGACTGCATAACCCAGAGTGCAGTGCCTTGGCTTTGCAGCTGAAACACCCTCTTTCCACAAGTATATTTGTGTCAATAAATTTCCTGAAATCGAACCTCGAGGAATGTGTCTTTATTATGATTTTCACGACAAAAGCACTCATTAGGAATCTCACCCATTTCCTCTGACTCCATGCATAAATTCCCTCTTTTGTCTTTGTGTGGGCCAATCCTTTCTCTAGTTACTCTCTTGCTCCCTCTATACGAATAAAAGGCTTTAGGATTTTCCTTAACCCTGTTAGCCAAAGATATTTCCTGACCCCTTTTAGCCCTCTTTATTGCGCGTTTGAGATTTGTCCTGCTTTCCCGATAATCCTCCAAAGCTTCATCAGTTTTAAGTCGCCTAGATCTTATGTATGCTTCGTTTTTCATCATAGCTAGTCTCACAATTCCACCCGTCATCCATGGTTCCCTAATCTTGCCATTTTCATCTTCATTTTCACAGGGACTGTCCTGCACTCTAATCAACCTTTCCTTAAAAGACTCCCACATTTCAAATGTAGATTTATCCTTAAAGAGCTGCTGCCAATCCACATTCCCGAGCTCCTGCCAAATTTTGTTATACTTTGCCTTTCCCCAATTTAGCACTCTTCCTTTAGGACCACTCTCGTCTTTGTCCATGAGTTTTCTAAAACTTACAGAATTGTGGTCGCTATTCCCAAAGTAATCACCAACTGAAACTTCAACCATCTGACTGGGATAATTCCCCAATGCCAGATCCAGTATGGCCCCTTACAGTTGGACTATTTACACACTGCTCTAAAAAAAACTCTCCTGGATGCTCCTTACAAATTCTGCTCCATCTACGCCTCCAAAACTACATGAGTCCCATTCAATGTTGGGGAAGTTAAAATCTCCCATCACGACCACCCTATTACCCCTACATTTTTAATCCGTCTACATACTTGTACCTCTACTTCACGCTCGCTTTTGGGAGGCCTGCTGTAAAGTCCCAACAATGTTACTGCACCCTTCCTATTTCTTAGCTCTACCCATATTGCCTCATGGTCGAATCCTCCATTGTGCCCTCCTTAATCACAGCTGTAATATCATCTCTGACCAGTAATGCAACTGCCCCACCCCTTTTACCTCCGTCTCTATCCCTCCTGAAGAATGTATACCCTGGGATATTTAGTTGCCAGTCTTTCCCTTCCCTCAACCAAGTCTCCGTAATACCACTAACATCACAATACCAGTAAAGTGCAAACAGTGCGCATTTTAGATAAACACTGTTTACTGTAGGGCACTGTTCACATGGATTCAGATTATAGTTGTGTATGGATTATTTTTACTCTGTTTACTGTCGTGCACGGTTTACATAGACTCATTTTACTGTTAGGCACTGTTTATATAGACTTTGTTTACAGCAGTACACCGTTTACATTCACTCTGTTTACTGTAGGGCACTGTTTACATCGATTATTTTACTGTAGGGCACTATTTAAATACTGTTTACTGTAGGGCGCTGTTTACATAGACTGTTTTTACAGCCGTGTAAGGCTTATTTTCACATTGTTTACTGCAGAGCACTGTTTACATACCCTGTTTACAGCAGTGTACAGTTCACATAAACACTGTTTCCTGTCCGTCACTGTTTGCATAGACTGTTTACAGCAGTGTTCGGTTTACATAAACATTGTTAACTCCAGGCCACTGTTTATAAAGACACAGTTTATAGCAGCGCACGGTTTAGAGAAACACTGTTTACTGCTTGGCACTGTTTACATGGACTTTGTTTACAGTCGTGTCCGGCTCACATGAACACTGTTTACTGTGGGGCGGTTTTTACGGAGACTCTTTAGACAGGAGTGTACGGTTTGCATTAACACCTTTTTTTACTGCAGGACACTGTTTATATCGACTGTTCACAGCGGTGCACAGTGTACATAAACACTGTTTACTGTAGGGCACTGTTCACCAAGTCTCTGTTTACGCCAGTAAACACAGTGTACATAACTGTGTACATAAACACAGTTTACTATAGTGCAGTGTTTACACAGACTCTGTTTACAGCAGTGTCTGGTTAACGTAAACACTGTTTACTGTAGGGCACTGTTCACCAAGTCTCTGTTTACGCCAGTGCACGGTGTACATAAACACAGTTGACTAGAGTGCAGTGTTTACACAGACTCTGTTTACAGCAGTGTCTGGTTAACGTAAACACTGTTTACTGTAGGGCACTGTTCACCAAGTCTCTGTTTACGCCAGTGCACGGTGTACATAAACACAGTTTACTGTAGTGCAGTGTTTACACAGACTCTGTTTACAGCAGTGTATGGTTAACGTAAACACTGTTTACTGTAGGGCACTTTTTACATTTACTTTGCTTACAACAGTGTAATGTTTATATAAACATTGTTTACAATAGGGCTTTGTTTATATTGACTGTTTACAGCAGTTTACGGTTTGCGTTAATACTGTTCACTTTAGGGCGCTGCTTATATACTTACTTCACAGAAGTGTACGGAAAACGGAAATAATGGTTTCTGTGGGGCCCTGTTTCCATAGACTGCTTACAGCAGGGTACGGTTTACATAAACAATGTTTACGGTAGGGCACTGTTTACATTGACTCTGTTTACAGCAGTTCTCGGTTTACATAAACACTGTTTACAATACGGCACTGTTTACATAGTCTGTTCAGTGCTGTATACTGTTTGCATAAATACTGTTTACTGTATGGTACTGTTTACATAGACTCGGTTTACAGCAAAGCACTGTGTATATAAACACTGTTTACTGTAAGTCACTGTTTACATAGACTCGGTTTACAGCAGTGCACTGATTACATAAGAGCTGTTAACTGTAGGGCTCTGCTTACATGGACGCTGTTAACAGTAGTGGACGATTAGCAGTAACACTGTTTACTGTAGGGTATTGTTTACAAAGACTTTGTTGACAACAGTGTACGTTTTACATAAGCACTGTTTACAACAGGGCACTGTGTTTACGTACAATGTTTACAGCAGTGTGCGGCTCTCATAAACACTGTTTACTGCAGGGTATTGTATACATAGACTCTTTTTACGGCAGTGTACGGTTTACATAAAATGTTTTCTGTAGGAGCTGTATGCACAGAATGTTTACAGCACGCACTGTTTACATAAACTGTGTTTACTGTAGGGCACTGTTTACATAGGCTGGTGACAGCATGTACAGTTTGCATAAACAGTGTTTGCTGTCGGGTACTGTTTACATAGACTTTGTTTACAGCTGTGAACGTATAACAAACATTGTTTTACTGAATGGTACTGTTTACATAGACTTTTTACAGCAGTGCACGGTTTACAAAAACACTGTGTACTGTAGTTCACCGTTTACATAGCCTGTTTACAGCAGTATACAGTTTACAGAAATACTTTACTGTAGGTCACTGTTTACATAGACTGTTTGAAGCAGTATCCGGTTTGCCTCAACACTGTTTACTGTAGGGAACTGCGAACATAGACTCTGGTCACAGCAATGTACGGTTTATATAAACACTGCTTTCTGTCGGGCACTGTTTACATGGATTCTGTTTACAGGAGTGTCTGGTTTACATAAACACAGTGAACTGTAGGGTTCTGCTTACATATACTTTGTTTATAACAGTGCACGGTTTAGAGAAACACTGTTTACAATCGGGAACTGTGTTTACGTAGACTGTTTACCGCAGTGTTCGGCTCACGTAAACACTGTTTACTGCAGGGCACTATAATCATCGATTATTTTACAGAAGTGTACGGTTTAAATAAAATGTTTACTGTTGGACGCTGTTTACATAGAGTATGTTTACAGTAGCATACGGTTTACATAAACACTGTTTGTTGAGGGTACTGTTTTCGTACAAAGCTTAGAGAAGTGCACGATTTACATATCAACTGATTATTGAAGGGCACTGTTTGCATAGACCGTTGACAGCAGTGTATGGTTTACGTAAACACTCTTTACTGTAGTTCACTGTTTATATTTACTTTGTTTCCAACAGTGTCAGGTTTATATAAACACTGTTCACTTTAGGACACGGTTAACTTAAAGACTGGTTACTGTCGGACCCCGTTCACATAGACTCTGTTTACAGCAGGATACGGTTTGCATAAATAGTGTTTACTGTAGGGCACTGTTTACATCGACTCTGTGTAGAGCAAGGTATGGTTTACTTAAAAACTGATTACTGTAGGGCACTGTTTACACTGACTCAGTTTGCAGAAGTGTATGGTTTACATTAACACTTCTAGGTCAGTTTAGATAGGCGCTGTTTACAGCAGCGCACGGTTTAAATAAAAACTGTTAACTGTAGAGCCCCATTTACATGGACTCTTTACAGAAGTGCACGATTCAGATTAACACTGTTTACAATAGGGCATTGTGTTTACATAGACTGTTTACAGCAGTGTGCGGCTCACATAAACACTGTTTACTGCAGGGCTCTGTAAACATAGACTCTTTTTACAGCAGTGTACGGTTTACATAAAATGTTTATGTAGGACGCTCAGTACATAGCGTATGTTTACAGCAGTGCACAGTTTACATAAACACTGTTTACTGTAGGTCACTGATTACATAGACTGTTTACAGCAGTGTCCGTTTTATATAAACACTGTTTACCGTAGGGCACTGTTTATATAGACTGTTTACAGCGTCGTACAGTTTACATAAACACTGTTTGCTGTAGCGCACTGTTTAAATAGACTGTTTACAGGACGGTACGGTTTACAAAAAGAGTTTACCGGAGGGAACTGTTTATATGGACTGTTTACAGCGGTGTACAGTTTACATAAACACGGTTTACTGGAGCGCACTGTTTACATAGACTCTGTTGACAGGAAGGTACGGTTTACAAAAACACTTTTTACTATAGGGACTGTTTACCTTGACTCAGTTTACAGCAGTGTACGGTTTACATAAACACTGTTTACAATAGTGCACTGTTTACATAGACTGTCAACAGCAGTGCACGGATTACATAAACATTGTATACAATAGGGCACTGTTTACATAGACTGTCTACAGCAGTGCACGGATAACAAAAACACTGTTTACTGTAAGGCACTGTTTACATAGACTTTGTTTACAGGAGTGTATGTTTTGCTTAAACACTGTTTATTTTAGGGCACTGTTTTAATAGACTACAGCAGTGCACGCTTTACATAAACACTGTTTACTGTAAGGCACTGTTTATATAGCCTTTGCAGCAGTGTATGGTTTACATACACACTGTTTACAAAGAACAAAGAACAAAGAAATGTACAGCACAGGAACAGGCCCTTCGGCCCTCCAAGCCCGTGCCGACCATACTGCCCGACTAAACTACAATCTTCTACACTTCCTGGGTCCGTATCCTTCTATTCCCATCCTATTCATATATTTGTCAAGATGCCCCTTAAATGTCCCTATCGTCCCTGCTTCCACTACCTCCTCCAGTAGTGAGTTCCAGGCACCCACTACCCTCTGCGTAAAAAACTTGCCTCGTACCTCTAATCTAAACCTTGCCCCTCTCACCTTAAACATATGCCCCCTAGTAATTGACCCCTCTACCCTGGGGAAAAGCCTCTGACTATCCAATGTATCCAATGTTTACTGTAAGGTACTGTTTATATTGACTCTGCTTACAGGAGTGTACGGTTTACATACACACTGTTAACTGTAGGACACTGGTTACATAGACTTTGTTTACAGCAGGGATGATTTACATAAGCACTGTTTACAATAGGGTATTATGTTTACTTGGACAGTTTACAGCACTGTGCGGCTCACATAAGCACTGTTTACTGTAAGGCACTGTAAACATTGACTCTTTTCACTGCAGTGTACGGTTTACATAAAATGTTTACTGTAGGACCTTGTGTACATAGAGTATGTTTACAGCAGTGTACGGTTTACATAAACACTGGTTACTATCGGTCACTGTTTACATAGGCTGTTTACAGCAGTGTGCAGTTTGCATGAACAGTGTTTGCTGTAGGGTACTGCTTACATAGACTCTGTTTACCGCTGTGAACGGATTACATAAACATTGTTTACTGTCGGTCACCGTTTCCATAGACTGGTTACAGCCGTGTACGATTTACAGAAACACTGGCTACTGCAGGTCACTGGTTACAAGACACTGTTTACAGGAGTGTATGGTTTACAGAAAATGTTGACTGTTGGACGCTGTTTACATAGACTATGTTTACAGCAGTGTACCGTTTACATAAACATGATTACTGAAGGACACTGTTTACATAGACTGTTTACTGTAGTGTACGGTTTACAAAAACACTTTACGGTAGGGCGCTTTTTTCTCGGCTGTTTTCAGCGCTGTGCAGTTTATATAACCCCTGTTAACTGTGGGGCACTGTTTACATGAACTCTGTTTACAGCAAGGTACGGTTTTCATGAACACTGTTTACTGCAGGGCACTGTTTACATCGACTCTGTTTACAGAAAGGTGTGGTTTACAAATCACTGTTTACAGCAGTGCACGGTTTAAAGAATCACTGTTTACTGCCGGGCACTGTTTTTATAGACTGTTTATAATGGTGTAAGGTTTAATACTGTTTACTCTAGAGAACTGTTTACAGCAATGTCGGGCTCTGTTTGCATAGACTCTGTTTACAAGAGTGTACTGTTTAGATAAACACTGTTTACTGTCGGGCTCTGTTTACATAGACTCTTTTTAACAATCGTGTACTGTTTAGGTAAACACAGTTTACTGTCAGGCTCTGTTTAAATAGACTCTGTTTACAATAGTGTACTCTTTAGATAAACACTGTTTACTGTTGGGCTCTGTTTACATAGACTCTGTTTACAATAGTGTCCGGTTTAGATAAACACTGTTTACTGTCGGGCACTTTTAACATAGACTGTGCAGAAATATACTTTTCATTGCACCTCAGTACACGTGACAATACACACTGTTTTACATAGCCTCTGTTTATTGTAGTGCACTGTTTACATAAACTATTTACAGTAGGACACGATTTACATCGATTGTTTACTGTTTTGGCACTGTTTACATCGACTCTAATTGCTGTTGGGAACTGTTTGCAGTGACTGTTTACCGTAGTGCACAGTTTACATCGACTCTTTAATGTAGGACAGTGTTAACATCGACTGTTTTAATGCGGTGCACGGTTTACATATAAACACTGGTTGCTCTACAGCTCTTTTTGAATACAGTCTGATTCCTATAGTGCACTGCTTAATTAGGCTGTTTATTTTAGGCGTCCGTTTATGTAGACGTTGTTTACTGCAGAGCACGGTGTAAAGTTTACTTTATTGTTTAAATACACAACCGTCGGGAGTGGTGTTTGTATGATCTGTTTACTGCAGGGAGGCTGTTTAAATAGACTCGGTTTTCTTTATCGAGCTGTGTAATTGGATCCAATTTACTGCAGGGCTTTGTTTAAATAGATTCAATTTGCGGCAGTTGACTTTTTAAACAGACTGTGTGCTGCTGGGCACTGTTTAAACAGACTGATTACTTTAGGGCATGATTACATGGATTCAGTTTACTGTAGGTGACTGTTTAAATAGACTTTGTTAACTGTTTCGCAATGTTTAAATACATTAACTAGGATCACGGTTTTTCGGGAACACTCGACGGCAAGAGGAGGTCCGGAAAAAGGAAATCCACAAAGGAATTCCCGCGACCAGTACACAAGGGCAATCCCAACTTTTAAAAACAGCTGCCAAGTGAGTGATTTAAGTTTATGATCTCGGATCGGGCGCATCAATGACACAAGAACCCAGAGAACCCGGGGCCAGCGAACCCGTACATCTTAGTCGGACAATCTCCCGGAGAGTGAGTGTGCACCACATTCTATCCATTATCCTTCCTGCAATGGAATTAACAGCCTCATGTTAAACCATTGTTAAAGTAATCTCCTGTGACTTCAAACTCACTTCATATAGTAAGTCTTAAAACACCAGATTAAAGTCCAACAGGTTTGTTTCAAACACTAGCTATCGGAGCACTGCTCTTCCCTCAGGTGAATGAAGAGGTGGATTCGAGAATCATATATATATAGACCAAGTCAAAGATGCAAGACGATACTTTGAATGCGAGCAATTGCAGGGAATTAAGCCTTTACAGAGCCATAGTGAGGGGTAGTCCCAGGTCAAAGAGGTGCGAATTGTCTCAAGCCAGGACAGTTGGTAGGATTTGGTAAGCCCAGGCCAGATGGTGGGAGGGTGAATGTAATGCGACATGAATCCAAGGTCCCAGTTGAGGCCGTACTTATATGTGCGGAACTGGACTATAAGTTGTGCTCGGCGATTCTGCGTTGTCTCGCGTCCTGAAGGTCGACTTGGAGAACGCTTACCCGAAGATCAGAGGCTGAATGCCCTTGACTGCTGATATGTTCCCCGACTGGAAGGGAACATTCCTGCCTGGCGAGAGTCGTGCGATGTCCGTTCATCCATATCGCAGCCGTCTGCAATATATATAAATATTTTAAATATAAATCAGTTTCGTTTTATTTTATTTTCCTTTATATATATTGATAAATGTAAACAATAATAATATAAATCATTAACCGACGGCTTCTTCAAGTCGATAATCAGTTCCTTGGTCTTTCCAGCATTTAGAGAGAGATTGTGTTCGGTACACCATGTAACCAAGTGATCTATCTCCTTTCTGTATTCTGATTCATCGTTGTTTGAGATAAGACCAACCACAGTCGCACCATCAGCCAAGTTATAGATTGAATTGGAATTGAATCTCGCAACAAGTCGTGTGTGTACAGGGAGTACAGTGGAGGACTGAGCACACATGCTTGTGTGGCCCCGGTGTTGAGGACTATTGTGGAGAAGGTGTTGTTACTTAAACTGACATATTGCGGTCTGTTGGTGAGGAAGTCAAGGATCCAGCTGCACAGGGAGGGGTCAAGTCCAAGGTTGCAGAGTTTGGTTATTCGTCTTTTGGGATAATGGTGTTGAAGACAGAGCTGTAGTCTATGAACAGCAGAGTGACGTAGGTGTCCTTGTTGTCCAGATGTTTAAGAGTTGATTGTAGGGCCAGAGAGATAGCATTTGCTATGGATCGGTTGCCACGGTAGGCAACCTGCAATAGACCGAGACCGTCTGGGATGTTGCCGTTGATCCATCTCATGACTTTCCGCTCGAAGCATTTCATGATAATAGACGTTAGGGCCACCGGTCAGTATTCATTGAGGCATGCTACCGTGTTCTTCTGATCAATCTATTGAAATGGTGTCCTGCTGTAAATGAAATATATTTGAACAGGGCCCTGAAGTATACAGATTGTTTTTAAACAGTGACTTACGGGAATAAGAGTGTATTGAAACATTGCCCTAAAGTAAACAGTGTAATTAAACAATGACCTGCAGTAAATTTACTTGAAGGAGGGCCCAATGGAAAACGATTGTATGTAAACATAGCACGACAATAAAGTGTGTATGGATACCATAACTACTGTAAACAACATCTATGGAAACAGTAACATACAGTAAACTCTAACTACAGAAACGATACCCTACAGTATTACTTTACTCATAGCAATCATTTTTTAAAAACAGAACCCTCAAACAGATTTCTTAGCAGCGCCCGACGGTGAATGGAATGTATTTAAACAGTGCTCTACAGGACAAATACAGTAGAATGAAGCCGTATCCTACAGTCGACAGTTCCTCTTTAAACATTATCCCACAGTAAAAGAAGTATTTTTAAATAATGTCCTTTGTTAACATAGTCGACATCAACAGTGCCCCAGATTAAACGGTCTAAAGAATGACCGATAGAATTCAGAGTATATTTTAACAGTCCTCTACTGTCAACGGACTCCGTTTAAAACGTGGCCGACATGAAGAAATCCGACTGTAATTAACCAGAGTCTTCTGGTAAACACAATCCTGTAAATAAGTAAATTACAGTAAGCAGCGTCTATTTCGATGATCTGAATAGATTTTTTACCGTGCCCTAAAGAAAACAGAATCTATTTAAACAGTATTGTACAGTAAATAGAGTCTATTTGAACCGGGTCCAACTGTTAACAGGGCCTTAAGTAGCTCTCTAACGTTTACACAGTCTATTTTAAAAGTCCACTACAGTATTTAAATCGTGTCATTCTGTAAACAATGTCTATTTAAACAGCTCCCTATAGTTAACAGTGTATATTTAAACAGGGCCCTATAGTAAACGGAATGACTTCAACAGATTCCTTCAGGAAAAAATGATCTGGAACTTTCTCTCCAGCCAGCGACTTAAGTGACTGGTGTGCCGCACATACACAGCGTGACCTCCCGTAAGTGCGGGCGTACAGGCATGGGCATTCAAATACCCGGACGCAGCAATAGACGCAGGAGGAGCAATCAAGCGAGGCTGCTTTGTCCTGGATGGTGTCGAGTTTATTGAGTGTTGTTGGAGCTGCACTCATCCCGGCAAGTGGAGAGTATTCCATTACAATCCTGACTTGTGACTTGTAGGTGATAGACTGGCTTTGGGGGAGGGGGAGGGTTGGGGGCAGGAGGTGAGTTACTCGCCGTAGGATTCCTGGCTTTTGACCTGCCCTGGTAGCCACAATATTAATGTGGCTCGTCCAATTCAATTTCTGATCAATGGTAACCCCCAGAATGTTGATAATGGTTGATTCAGCGATGGTAATGCCATTTAATATCAAAGGGATATTAAATTCTTGTAGGAGATCGTCATTGCCTGACACTTGTGTGGTGCGAATAACTTGCCACTTGTCAGCCCAAGCCTGGATATTTTCCAGGTCTTACTGCATTTGGACACGGACTGCTTCATTATCTGAGGAGTTGCGAATGGTGCTGATCATTATACAGTCATTCGCAAATATCTCCACTTCTGATCTCATGATGGAAGGCAGGTCATTAATGAAGCAGCTGAAGATGGTTAGGCCTGGGAGACTACCCTGAGGAACTCCTCCAGTGATGATCTTGTGCTGAGATGATTGACCTCCAATCACCACAACCATCTTCCTTTGTGCCAGGTATGACTCCAACCAGAGGAGAGTCGTCCACTGATTCCCATTGTCTCCAGTTTAGCTAGGGCTCATTGATGCCTTACTCGGTCAAATGCTGCGTTGATGTCAAGGGCAGTCACTCACGCCTCACCTCTGCAATT